>NC_091245.1:180360151-180663181 GCF_042477335.2 Ovis canadensis
GCCTGCCAGGCTCCTCTGTCCATGGGATTTCCCAGGCAAGAATACTAGAATGGGTTGCCATTTACTTCTCCAGGAGATCATCCATACCCAGGTATCAAACTTGCATCTCCTGCATTGCAAGCAGATTCTTTACTGCTGAACCACCAGGGAAGACCTTCTATTACAGCTAGAATTAAATTAATAAATGAAGCAATCACTATATCTATTTACTTGTGAGGATAATATTTTTATTTTATTTTCTGTTCTCTGTATATTTTCTCTTTCTCCAGTCCAACTGATTTCCACCCCTGAAGCTACAAGGAACAAGTATCTGTATCATTCTTTTTTCTTTTTTTATTTGTGTGAAATTCAATGGAAGATAATTTTGGTTTGTTTCTACAGTATCTACTGTGAATGATCTTATAAAATTACATTATAGAAATGTTTTTGCTATGTCCCATAGATTTGGGATCCTTGCGTGTTTATTTTTATCTCAAGGTACTTTTTGATTTCTTTGATTTTTTTCAGTAATCTATTGGTGGCTTAGTAGCATATTGTTTAGCCTCCATGTATTTGTGGGCTTTTGTATTTTTTCCTTGCAATTGATTTCTTGTCTCAAAGCATTGTGGTCAGAAAAGATGTTTGATACGATTTTAATTTTCTTACATTTATTGAGACAAACTTTGTATCCTAGAATATGATCTATCCTGGAGCATATTCCAAGTGCACTTGAAAATAATGTATATTCTGTTCCTTTTGGATGGAATATTTTTTATAATTCTACTAAGTCAATCTGGCTAATGTGTCATTTAAAGCAAGTGTTTCCTTATTACTTTCTTCCTGGATGATCTATCCATTTATCTAAGTAGGGTGTTACTCCAGGTAGCTCTTGACTTCCTACTTTTGCATTCCAGTCCCCTATAATACAAAGGACATTGGTTTTGGGGGTTAGTTCTAGAAGGTCTTGTAGGTCTTCAGAGAACCATTCAACTCAGCTTCTTCAGCATTACTGGTTGGGGCATAGACTTGGATTACTGTGATATTGAATGGTTTGCCTTGGAAACGGAAAGAGATCATTCTGTTGTTTTTGAGATTGATCCAGGTATGCATTTTGGACTCTTTTGTTGACTACAGTGGCTACTCCATTTCTTCCAAGGGATTCTTGCCCACAATAGTAGATATAATGGTCATCTGAGTTAAATTCACCCATTCCAGTCCATTTTAGTTCGTTGATTCCTAAAATGTTGATATTCACTCTTGCCATCTCCTGTTTGACCACTTCCTTGATATTGCCTTGGTTCATGGATTTAACATTCCAGGTTCCTATGCAATATTGCTCTTTACAGCATCGGACTTTACTTCCATCACTGGTCACATCCACAACTGGTTGTTGGCTTTGCTTTGGCTCTGTCTCTTCATTCTGTCTGGAGTTATTTCTCCACTCTTCTCCAGTAGTATACTGAGGCACTGGTGGGTCATGGTGGAGAGGTCTGACAGAATGTGGTCCACTGGAGAAGGGAATGGCAAGCCACTTCAGTATTCTTGCCTTGAGAACCCCATGAACAGTATGAAAAGGCAAAATGATAGGATACCAAAAGAGGAACTCCTCAGGTCATTAGGTGCCCAATATGCTACTGGACATCAGTGGAGAAATCACTCCAGAAAGAATGAAGGGATGGAGCCAAAGCAAAAAAAAAAAATACCCAGTTGTGGATGTGACTGGTGATAGAAGCAAGATCCGATGCTGTAAAGCAATATTGCATAGGAACCTGGAATGCAAGGTCCATGAATCAAGGCAAATTGGAAGTGGTCAAACAAGAGATAGCAAGGGTGAACGTTGACATTCTAGGAATCAGCGAACTAAAATGGACTGGAATGGGTGAATTTAACTCAGATGACCATTGTATCTACTACTGCGGGCAGGAATCCCTCAGAAGAAATGGAGTAGCCAGCATGGTTAACAAAAGAGTCCGAAATGCAGTACTTGGATGCAATCTCAAAAACGACAGAATGATCTTTGTTCATCTCCAAGGCAAACCATTCAGTATCACAGTTATCCAAATCTATGCCCCAACCAGTAATGCTGAAGAAAATGAAGTTGAACTTTTTTATGAAGACCTACAAGACCTTTTAGAACTAACACCCAAAAAAGATGTCCTTTCCATTATAGGAGACTGGAATGCAAAAGTAGGAAGTCAAGAAACATCTAGAATAACAGGCAAATTTGGCCTTGGAATGCAGAATGAAGCAGGGCAAAGACTAACAGAGTTTTGCCAAGAAAATGCACTGGTCATAGCAAACACCCTCTTCCAACAACACAAGAGAAGACTCTACACATGGACATCACCAGATGGCCAAAACCGAAATCACATTGATTATATTCTCTGCAGCCAAAGATGGAGAAGCTCTATACAGTCAACAAAAACAAGACCAGGAGCTGACTGTGGCTCAGATCATGTACTCCTTATTGCCAAATTCAGACTTAAATTGAAGAGAGTAGGGAAAACCACTAGACCATTCATGTATGACCTAAATCAAATCCCTTATGATTATACAGTGGAAGTGAGAAATAGATTTAAGGGCCTAGATCTGATAGATAGAGTGCCTGATGAACTATGGAATGAAGTTCGTGACATTGTACAGGAGACAGGGATCAAGACCATCCCCCTGGAAAAGAAATGCAAGAAAGCAAAATGGCTGTCTGGGGAAGCCTTACAAATAGCTGTGAAAAGAAGAGAAGTGAAAAGCAAAGGAGAAAAAGAAAGGTATAAGCATCTGAATGCAGAGTTCCAAAGAATAGCAAGAAGAGATAAGAAAGCCTTCCTCAGTGATCAATGCAAAGAAATAGAGGAAAAGAACAGAATGGGAAAGACTAGAGATCTCTTCAAGAAAATTAGAGATACCAAGAGAACATTTCATGCAAAGATGGGCTCAATAAAGGACAGAAATGGTCTGGACCTAACAGAAGCAGAAGATATGAAGAAGAGGTGGCAAGAATACACAGAACAACTGTACAAAAAGGATCTTCATGACCCAGATAATCACAATGGTGTGATCACTCACCTAGAGCCAGACATCCTGGAATGTGAAGTCAAGTGGGCCTTAGAAAGCATCACTACGAACAAAGCTAGTGGAGGTGATGGAATTCCATTGGAGCTGTTTCAAATCCTGAAAGATGATGCTGTGAAAGTGCTGCACTCAATATGCCAGCAAATTTGGAAAACTTGGCAGTGGCCACAGGACTGGAAAAGGTCAGTTTTCATTCCAATCCCAAAGAAAGGCAATGCCAAAGAATGCTCAAACTACCGCACAATTGCACTCATCTCACACACTAGTAAAGTAATGCTCAAAATTCTCCAAACTAGGCTTCAGCAATACATGAACCGTGAACTTCCAGATGTTCAAGCTGGTTTTAGAAAAGGCAGAGAAACCAGAGATCAAATTGCAAACATCCGCTGGATCATGGAAAAAGCAAGAGAGTTCCAGAAAAATATCTATTTCTGCTTTATTGACTATGCCAAAGCCTTTGACTGTGTGGATTTATTGAAGATATATATATGTATGTATATATATATATATATATATATATATATATATATGCACACCCCTTACCAGGTTTGCTCTATTAACATCTTGCATTAGTATGGTACATTTGTAATAATTATTAAATCAAATTTGATACATGGTTCATAACTGAAATACACAGTTTATTCAGATTTCCTTAGTTTTTATTTAAAGTCTTTTTCTGCTCAAGTATCCCATCCAACATACATTACGTTTCTTTGTTGTTTCTTCTTAGGCTTCTGTCAACTGGCAGCTTCTCAGAATTTACTTGTTTCTGATGATCTTGATACTCTTGAGGTGCGCTGGTCGAGTATTTCATAGAATTACCCTCAATCAAAATTTGTCTGATGTTTTTCTCATGATTAGACTGGGGTTATGAATCCTGGGGATGATGATCACAGAGGTAAAATGTCATTTTAATTATATCATGTTAAGTATATATAGTATCAACTTATGTTTACATAGGATACATTTGCAATAAAGTTAGATTTTCAGGTTACAATCTTTCCTCCTTGGGATTCTCAATTTTCTCATTAACTTTTAAATTGCGTACATTGAGGTTCATGTGCTGCAATGCTGAATATATCTTGACAGCTGCATAATGTCTCTTATTATCCACTGTAGTATCACACAGAATTGTTTTATTACCCTAAAACTTCCCTGTACCTCATCCATTCAGCCCTACTCCCTACCTTTGACCCCCAGGCCACTACTGATAATTTTACTGTCTCCATAGTTTTGGCTTTCCCAGTATGGCATAATTAAAATCATACTGTATGTATCACTTTTAGACTGGTTACTTTCACTTAGCAATATGCATTTAAAGTTTGTTGTTGTTTAGTTGCTAAGTCCTTTCCAACTCTTTGTGACCCCATGGACTGCAGCACACCAGGCTTCCCTGTCTTTCACTATCTCCCAGAGTTAGCTCAAACTCATGTTAATTGAGTCAATGATGCCATCCAACCATTTTATCCTTTCTCTTCCCTCTTCTCCTCCTGCCCTCAATCTTTCCCAGCATCAAGGTCTTTCCCAGTGATTCTGCTGTTCACATCAGGTGGCCAAAGTATTGGAGCTTCAGCTTCAGCATCAGTCCTTCCAATGAATATTCAGGGTTGATTTCCTTTAGGATTGACTGGTTTGACCTCCTTCCTATCCAAAGGACCCTCAAGAGTCCTTCAGCACTGCAGCTTGAAAGCATCGGTTCTTTGGTGCTCAGCCTACTCTATGGTCCAACTCTCACATCTCTACATGACTACTGGAAAAACCATAGCTTTGGCTACGTGGACCTTTGTGAACAAAGTGATGTCTCTGCTTTTTAACACACTGTCTAGGTTTTTCAAAAGTTTATCCATGTCCTTTTGTGGTTTAGTAGCTCAATTCTTTTTATGGCTGAAAAATATTGTGGTATAAATGTCATTTTTTAAAAACATTTACCTACCAAAGACATCTTGGTTGTTTTCAATTTTTTGTGATTACAAGTAAGGAGGTTATAAACATTTTCATGCATATTTCTGTGTCGATATGTGTTTTATAATAAGTTGGGTGAATACCTAGGAACACAAATGTTGGATTATATGGTAAGCCTATATTTAGTTTTGTAAGAAACTGTCATGCAAAGTAACTACATCATTTTACATTACCATTAGCAATAAATGAGAGTGCCTGTTTTTGGCCACATTCTCACCAGCATTTTAGTACTGTAATTTTTTAAACCACTCCAATAGTTCTGTAATAGAATTTCATTATTGTTTTAATTTTCAGTTTCCAGATTACAAGAGATTTTGTGCATATTTTCCTGTGTTCATTTACCATTTGTATTAATATATTTTCTTCAGTGAGGTGTCTGTTTAGACTTTAGCCTAATTTTTAATTAAGTTGTCTTTTTTCTCATTTTTAAAAAAACATTTTGGATAAAAATTTTCTTTGGTCTAAATGTTCATAACCCCCTCCAAATTCATATATTAAAATCCTAACTTCCAAAGGTTATGGTATGCGCAGATGGGGACTTTGGGAGGTGTTCAGGTCATGAGGGTAGATCTCTGATGCATGGGATTAGTACACTAAAGAAAGATCCACAGAGAATTTGGCCCCTATCACCATTTGAAAATACAGTGAGAAGTCAACAAACCACAAGAGGCCCTCACCCAATCATGCTGGCACCCTAATCTTGCACTTCCACTTTCAGAACTGTGAGAAATATGTTTCAGTTTTTTATAAGCCACCCAGTATGTGATATTTTGTTAAAGCAGACTGAAAGAACTAAGAAAAAGTCCTACCTTACATACATATTTTACAAATATGTTCTTCTAATCTGTGGCTTGTCCTTATAGTCTTTAAACATTGTCTTTCCCAGAACAAAAGTTTTTAATTTTAATGATGTCCAACTCTTCAAATTTTTTTGCATTCATGGATCATACTTTTGATATTGTATCTGATGGCTCATCACCAACCCCAAGATTACCTAGATTTCCTCTTGTTTTTTCTAGAAGTTTTACAACTTTGCATTTTTTACTGATCTGTAAATCCATTTGAGTTAATTCTGTGAAAGTTAGATGTCTGTTAATTTTTTGAGCATATTGATGTTTTGAAAGATCAATAACAACCCCCTTACTCCCATATTTATATCTACCTGGAACCTCAGACGTGATCTTACTTAGAAATAGGGTCTTTGCAGATAAGAATCTCCGGATGAAATCATCCTGGGTTAGGGTTAAGGACACCAGTAACTGATGTCCTTAAAGAATAGAATAAGACACACAGAGACAGAGTAGAACAGCATATGAAGATGGAGGCAGATATTACAGTGATGCGTCTACAAATCAAGGACTGCCAAGATTTACTGGAAACCATTAGAAGCTTGGAGAGAAGGAACCAACACTGCTGTCACCTTGGCTTAGGAGAAACTTGTATACAGGTCAAGAAATAACAGTTAGAAAGAGCCACGAAACAACGGACTGGTTCAAAATTGGGAAAAGAGTATGACAAGGGTGTATACTCTCACCCTGCTTATTTAACTTATATGCAGAGTACATCATGTGAAATGCTAGCTTGGATGAATCACAAGCTAGAATCGAGATTGCTGGGAGAAATATCAACAACCCCAGATATGCAGATGATACCACTCTAATGGTAGCAAGTGAAGAGGAGCTAAAGAGCCTCTTAATGAGGGTGAAAGAGGAGAGTGAAAAAGCTGGCTCAAGACTCAATATTCAACAAACTAAAATCGTGGCATCTGGTTCCATCACTTCACAGAAGATTCAGTTCAGTTCAGTCGCTCAGTCGTGTCCGACTCTTTGTGACCCCATGGACTGCGGCACACCAGGCCTTGCTGTCTATCACCAACTCCCAGAGTTTACTCAAACTCATGTCCATTGAGTCAGTGATCCCAAACAACCACCACATCCTCTGTCGTCCCCTTCTCCTCCTGCCTTCAATCTTTCCCAACATCAGGGTCTTTTCAAATGAGTAGGGGAAAAAGTGGAAGCAGTTACAGATATTTTTTTTCTTGGGCTCCAAAGGAAAAAGTGGAAGCAGTGACAGATTTTCTTTCCTTGGGCTCCAAAACCACTGTAGATGGTGACTTCAGCCATGAAGTTAAAAGACACTTGCTTCTCAGAAGGAAAGCTATGACAAACCAAGACAGCATACTAAAAGGAGAGACATCACTTTGCTAACAAGGGTCTGTACAGTCAAAGCTATGGTTTATCCAGTAGTCATCCGTGGCTGTGAGAGTTGGCCCATAAAGAAGGCTGAGCACTTAAGAATTGATGCTTTTGAGCTGTGGTGTTGGAGAAGACTCTTGAGAGTTGCTTGAACTGCGAAGAGATCAAACCAGTCAATCCTAAAGGAAATCAACTTCGAATATTCTTTGGAAGAACTGATGCTGAAGCTGAAGCTCCAATACTTTGGTCACCTGACCCAAAGAGCCGACTATTGAAAAAGATCCTTATGCTGGGAAAGATTGGAGGCAGAAGAAGGGGGCAACAGAGAATGAGATGGTTAGATAGTGTCACTGATTCAATGGACAGGAATTTGTGCAAACTATGGGAAACAATGGAGAACACAGAAGCCTGGTGTTCCGCAGTCCATGCAGTTACAGAGAGTTGGACACGACTTAGCAACTGAACAATAACAATAACAACTTATAGATGTAAAAATATTCTATCATTTTAATCAATCAAGTGTGTAATAGTTTCTTGTGGCATCCCTAGGAAAGTAACTAGACATCCAAGTGTCACAACGACCTCATTTGTTAAAAAGACTTTTTTCTTTTTTGAATTGTCTTTGTATGAAGCTAAAGGAAACTGGAATTAGGTCATTGTCCTTCTACCCACATGAGCTAGGCCTCTGGTAAAGTCTTTTCCTCTGGACAGAAGGTCTTTTTATGGAAAATGCACTGGGCTTATTTAAAAATGGAGACCTTCCTCTTTTCTTGCCAAAGATTAGGAGGTGATCTTTTTGGCTCTTCATCATGAGAACCTGGTGGAATTTCTGCTGGTGAAACCTATGGAACATGGTGGTCTTCCCTAAGACTGGGGCCCTGAGGAGTTTGTCACCTACCTAGGTCACACTCAGCCTCCAGAAATTTATTGAAATTATCATTACTCATTTTAGTTGGTTAATTTATATTGTAACTTTTGAATTTGATAAATATTTGTTGATTAGGTATTATACAGCAGAAACTATTTATCAATGGTAAATAAGATAGGAGGGTTCATTTTATAATGGGGGAAGAGAGGGAAATAAAAAGATAATTATAAAACAGAGAGAGAAGTGCTATGATAAGGGTAAGTCTAGGGTAGTATGAGGGCTTCTCCAGTGGCTCAGTGGTAAAGAATCTGCCTGCAATGCAGGAGATGTGGGTTCGACCTCAGGGTTGGAAAGATCCCCTGGAAGAGGTTATAGCAATCAACTCCAGTATTCTTGCCTGGAGAATCCCATGGATGGAGGAGTCTGGTAGGCTCCAGTCCATAGCTTTGCAAAGAATAGGACAGGACTGAAGTGACTGAGCAGGCATGTATAGGGTAGTATGAAAGTACATTTCGCTTTATTCATACTGGGTTTTATTTTCAGATTATCCACATAGGATAAAGCACAAAAATAATGAGACAGCTGTATTGGGAGAAAATGTGACAATTTTCTGCAATTTAACAACTCCAGAAGATGTCCAAATTACCTGGCAGAAGATCCAAGATTCTTTGCCACAAAATATTGGCACATATAGCCGTAAATATGGAGAAAAGATCTTCCACCATACACAGATTGGCTGCACTGCAAGGCCATTGAACCCAATTCCTCATTCATAACTATCCAAGAGGTGACATTTGAAGATGAAGCCTGCTACAAATGTTTATTTAATGTGTTCCCACATGGAAGCCATGGAGGATAAATCTGCCTTAACATTATAAGTATATAAATGTTTATGTGGGGTCAAAATTGTGGGGATTTGGTCTTTGATGGTTAAGACCCAGAGAAAGAATTTTAGAGAAGAAAAGACTGTAATAGAGCCATTCAGGCTCTTTTACTATATGGAAGAAAAAACAGAAGTCAATGATGATTACATAATTTGCCCATTTTTACACAGTGAAAGAGCAGGCATAGCATTTAGGTCTTCTGCCCTGTCATCTAACATTCTTTTTTTGTACTAGATTGCACTGGCTTCAAACCATTGGATAAATCTCATGAATGGCATGAGGGTTTTCACTGGGAAAGAGTCGAAAAGAAAAAGAAATAGAGAAGAAAGGAGAAAGAAGATGCTAAGAGAATAAGAATTTCCCAATCTTCAAACTGACAAAACATTGAAGGAATAGTAATAGTGTCATAGTGTTACCTCATTATGTTACTATAAATTTAAAGTATTAGGGGTTTATATAATGTAATTTTTTATAATGGAAGAATGATTTTTAAAAATATTTTGCCCAAGTTATGAAACATAGGTAGAAGTTTCTCACAGAAAATGCTACTAAAAATTCTTCTTAAAAAATTCTGTTTTGTTTTGCACAAAAGTTGATCAAATATTAAATATGCTCTTTGAAAATGAGAATCTACTCAGCATCACAAATAAAGATAAAGACTGCAGAGGAAATTAAGCAATGAGCAAATGAAGATATTATTATTCCTGCATTATAGTGTCAAAACTTTAACATTTGACTATTAAAAATGCTAACAATAAATTTCTAATTAATTTTAAATTTAAGTATTCAGAATGTAATTTTAAGATTGACTGGAAGTGGAGATCCCAATTGTTCCTCTCAGATTGAAGGATAGTGGATATAAGAGATGGAATCGGGAGGTTTTGTAATATGTGAGGAGAGCTATTTGTGAGAGAGAGGGACATCTTTTCAACATTTTGTTTTCTATAAAAAATTTTGGGGAAGTCCATCTTTAACACCACAGAAATCTAGGGTGACTTTTTAATATTTAATTTTGTTTCTCTCTCTTTTTGCCTCAGCTGTATCTGAATTAAGAACTGAACTCCAGTCCAATCTTGACTCTGAAAATTTTATGAGATTTCTTTACTCAGCTGTAGGAAAATCTGCTCCTCAAATATCTTTTTCCTATTACAAGTCTTGATCAATGCTCCAGAGGAATTCCTTGCTCTGAATCCCAATGGCACAGTTACTATCACTAAAATGTATAATGTTTCCTTGGAGATTGTGAGGTCCCTAAGACTCCAGCAACTGATCGTGCACATGGATCATTCTCTAAGGAATGAAGAGAAAATCATCCCTCTATCAGTTGAACAAGAAATGTAAGTAAAAGTAATAATCAACAAGGGGGACTATTACCTTTAAAAATCCACTCTCAGAAGTGTTTGCATAGTCATTAGTTTCTAAAAAATCTAAATCAGGATCATATACACATACACATGGTTAAAAGAATCAAATAATGAAGCAATGATCTACCCAGCCCTGCATCCAGGGGAAACTGCTCTTATGTGGCAAATTTTTAATTGATCTCTCTTACGTGTGTTCCATTGAATTTCTGCCACAGTTGAAGATTAGGCTCCTTCAACTTTTGTTCCTCCCAATATAGTTCATTTCCTCACAGTACAGTTCTTTTGCTGCTTACCTCTGCAAACTTTAGCAACATAGTTAAACCTGTTTTTTGTTTGTTTGTTTGTATCATGTACCATAGAAATTCTTTCTTAGCTACACTTCTCTCCACCCACCTTTGTTTCAAGCTTTGTCAGCTGTATCTTTTGTTTCAAAGCCATAGTTAAACAGAGCATAATATTCCTAAAGAATTCAAATAATGATTTAAATATATCTAAATTTTTTTGTAAATTTATTCATTTTAATTGGAGGCTAATTGCTTTAAAATATTGTAGTGGTTTTGCCATACATTGACATGAATCTGCCACGGCTGTACATGTGTTCCCCATCCTGAACCCCTCTCCCACCTCTTTCCCCATCCCATCCCTCTGGGTCATCCCAGTGCACCAGCCCTGAGCACCCTGTCCCATGCATCAAACCTGGACTGGTGATCCATTTCACATATGATAATATACATGTTTCAATGCCATTCTCCCAAATCACCCACCCTCACCCTCTCTCACAGAATCCAAAGACTATTCTATACATCTGTGTCTCTTTTTCAGTCTTGCATATAGGATTATTGTGATCCACACAGTCAAAGGCTTTGGCATAGTCAATAAAGCAGAAATAGATGTTTTTCTGGAACTCTCTTGCTTTTTCCATGATCCAGCAGATATTGGCAATTTGATCTCTGGTTTCTCTGCCTTTTCTAAAACCAGCTTGTCCATTCATCTGCTGATGGACATCTAGGTTGTTTCCATGTCCTGGCTATTATAAACAGTGCTGCGATGAACATTGTGGTACATATACACAATGGAGTATTACTCAGTCGTTAAAAAGAATTTATTTGAATCAGTTCTGATGAGATGGATGAAACTGGAGCCGATTATACAGAGTGAAGTAAGCCAGAAAGAAAAACACCAATACAGTATACTAACACATATATATGGAATTTAGAAAGATGGCAATGATGACCCTGTATGCAAGACAGCAAAAAAGACACAGATGTGTAGAGTGGACTTTTGGACTCAGAGGGAGAGGGAGAGGGTGGGATGATTTGGGAGAATGGCATTGAAACATGTATACTATCATGTAAGAATCGAATCGCTAGTCTATGTCCGATGCAGGATACAGCATGCTTGGGGCTGGTGCACAGGGATGACCCAGAGGGATGTTGTGGGGAGGGAGGTGGGAGGGGGGTTCATGTTTGGGAATGCATGTACACCCGTGGTGGATTCATGTCAATGTATGGCAAAACCAATACAGTATTGTAAAGTAAAATAAAGTAAAAATAAAAATAAAAAAAATAAAACCAGCTTGAACATCTGGAAGTTCACGGTTCACGTATTGCTGAAGCCTGGCTTGGAGAATTTTGAGCATTACTTTACTAGCATGTGAGATGAGTGCAATTGTGTGGTAGTTTGAGCATTTTTTGGCATTGCCTTTCTTTCGGATTGAAATGAAAACTGACCTTTTCCAGTCCTGTGGCCACTGCTGAGTTTTCCAAATTTGCTGGCCTATTGAGTGCAGCACTTTCACAGCATCATCTTTCAGGATTTGAAACAGCTCCAATGGAATTCCATCACCTCCACTAGCTTTGTTCGTAGTGATGCTTTCTAAGGCCCACTTGACTCACATTCCAGGATGTCTGCTCTAGGTGAGTGATCACACCATCGTGATTATCTGGGTCATGAAGATCTTTTTTGTACAGTTGTTCTGTGTATTCTTGCCACCTCTTCTTCATATCTTCTGCTTCTGTTAGGTCCATACCATTTCTGTCCTTTATCAAGCCCATCTTTGCATGAAATATTCCCTTGGTATCTCTAATTTTCTTGAAGAGATCTCTAGTCTTTCCCATTCTGTTCTTTTCTTCTATTTCTTTGCAATGATGGCGAGAATAGGTGCCTCTTGAGAAACTGATATGCAGATGAGGAAGCACCAATTAGAACTGGACATGGAACAACAGACTGGTTCCAAATAGGAAAAGGAGTATGTCAAGGCTGTATATTGTCACCCTGCTTATTTAACTTATATGTAGAGTACATCATAAGAAACGCTGAGCTGGAAGAAGCACAAGCTGGAATCAAGATTGCTGGGAGAAATATCAATAACCTCAGCTATGCAGATGACATCACCCTTATGGCAGAAAGTGAAGAGGAACTAAAAAGTTTCTTGATGAAAGTGAGAGTGGAGAGTGACAAAATTGGCTTAAAGCTCAACATTCAGAAAACGAAGATCATGGCATTTGGTCCCATCACTTCATGGCAAATAGATGGGGAAATAGTGGAAACTGTGTCAGACTTTATTTTGGGGGCTCCAAAACCACTGCAGATGGTGATTGCAGCCATGAAATTAAAAGATGCTTACTCCTTGGAAGAAAAGTTATGACCAACCTAGATAGTATATTCAAAAGCAGAGACATTACTTTGCCAACAAAGGTCCGTCTAGTCAAGGCTCTGGTTTTTCCAGTGGTCACGTACGGATGTGAGAGTTGGACTGTGAAGAAAGCTGAGCGCCGAAGAATTGATGGTTTTGAACTGTGGTGTTGGAGAAGACTCTTGAGAGTCCCTTGGACTGCAAGGAGATCAAACCAGTCCATTGTGAAGATCAGCCCTGGGATTTCTTTGGGAGGAATGATGCTAAAGCTGAAACTCCAGTACTCTGGCCACCTCATGCGAAGAGTTGACTCATTGGAAAAGACTCTGATGCTGGGAGGGATTGGAGGCAGGAGGAGAAGCGGACAACAGAGGACGAGATGGCTGGATGGCATCACTGATTCGAGTGAACTCCAGGAGTTGGTGATGGACAGGGAGGCCTGGCATGCTGTGATTCATGGGGTTGCAAAGAGTCGGACATGACTGAGTGACTGAACTGACTGACTGACTGACTGATATAGGGTTATTGTTACTATCTTTCTAAGTGAAGTGAAGTGAAGTGAAGTCACTCAGTCGTGTCTGACTCTTTGTGACCCCAAGGACTGTAGCCTACAAGGCTCCTCCCTCCATGGGATTCTCCTGGCAAAAATAATGGAGTGGGTTGCCATTTCCTTCTCCAGGGGATCTTCCTGACCCAGGGATCAAACCCGGGTCTCCTGCATTTCAGGCAGACACTTTAACCTCTGAGCCACCAGGGAAGCCCATACTATCTTTCTAAATCCCATTTATATGCCTTAGTATACTGAATTGGTGTTTTTCTCTCTGGCTTACTTCACTCTGTATAATAGGCTCCAGTTTCATCCACCTCATTAAAACTGATTCAAATGTATTCTTTTTAATGGCTGAGTAATACTCCATTGGGTATATGTACCACAGCTTTCTTATCCATTCATCTGCTGATGGACATCTAGGTTGCTTCCATGTCCTGGCTTTTATAAACAGTGCTGCGATGAACATTGGGGTACACATGTCTCTTTCAATTCTGGTTTCCTTGGTGTGTATGCCCAGCAGTGGGATTGCTGGGTCGTATGGCAGTTCTATTTCCAGTTTTTTAAGGAATTTTCACACTATTCTCCATAGTGGCTGTACTAGTTTGCATTCCCACCAGCAGTGTAAGAGGGTTCCCTTTTCTCCACACCCTCTCCAGCATTTATTGTTTGTAGACTTTTCTATAGCAGCCATTCTGACTGGCATGAAATGGTATCTCATTGTAGTTTTGATTTGCATTTCTCTGATAATGAGTGATGTTGAACATCTTTTCATGTGTTTGTTAGCCATCTGTATGTCTTCTTTGGAGAAATGTCTGTTTAGTTCTTTGGCCCATTTTTTGATTGGGTCGTTTATTTTTCTGGCATTGAGCTGCAGGAGTTGCTTGTATATTTTTGAGATTAGTTGTTTGTCAGTTGCTTCATTTGCTATTATTTTCTCCCATTCCAAAGGCTGTCTTCACCTTGCTTATAGTTTCCTTCGTTGTGCAAAAGCTTTTAAGTTTAATTAAGTCCCATTTGTTTATTTTTGCTTTTATTTCCATTACTCTGGGAGGTGGGTCATAGAGGATCCTGCTGTGATGTATGTTGGAGAGTGTTTTGCCTGTTTTCCTTTAGGAGTTTTATAGTTTCTGGTCTTACATTTAGATCTTTAATCCACTTTGAATTTGTATGGTGTTAGAAAGTGTTCTAGTTTCATTGTTTTACAAGTGGTTGACCAGTTTTCCCAGCACCACTTGTTCAAGAGATTGTCTTTTCTCCATTGTATATTCTTGCCTCCTTTGTCAAAGATAAGGTGTCTATAGGTGCGTGGATTTATCTCTGGGCTTTCTATTTTGTCCCATTGATTTATATTTCGGTTTTTGTGCCAGTACCATACTGTCTTGATGACTGTAGCTTTGTAGTATAGCCTGAAGTCAAGCAGGTTGATTCCTCCAGTTCCATTCTTCTTTCTCAAGATTGCTTTGGCCATATGGAGGTTTTTTTGCATTTCCATATAAATTGTGAAATTATTTGTTCTAGTTCTGTGAAAAATACCATTGGTAGCTTGATAGGGATTGCATTGAATCTATAGATTGCTTTGGGTAGCATACTCATTTTCACTATATTGATTCTTTCAATCCATGAACATGGTGTATTTCTCCCTCTGTTTGTGTCCTTTTTTATTTCTTTCATCAGTGTTTTATAATTTTCTATATACAGGTCTTTTGTTTCTTAAGGTAGATATAGTCCTAAGTATTTTATTCTTTTTGTTGCAATGGTGAATGGAATTGTTTCCTTAATTTCTCTTTCTGTTTTCTCATTGTTAGTGTATAGGAATGCAAAGGATTTCTGTGCGTTAATTTTATATTTTGCAACTTTACTATATTCATTGATTAGCTCTAGTAATTTTCTGGTGGAGTCTTTAGGGTTTTCTATGTAGAGGATCATGTCATTTGCAAACAGTGAGTTTTACTTCTTCTTTTCCAATCTGGATTCCTTTTACTTCTTTTTCTTCTCTGATTGCTGTGGACAAAATTTCCAGAACTATGTTGAGTAGTAGTGGTGAGAGTAGGCACCCTTGCCTTGTTCCTGACTATAGGGGAAATGCTTTCAACTTTTCACCATTGAGGATAATGTTTGCTGAGGGTTTGTCATATATAGCTTTTATTGTGTTGAGGTATGTCCCTTCTATTCCTGCTTTCTGTAGGTTTTTTTTTTTTTAATCATAAATGGATGTTGAATTTTGCCAAAGGCTTTCTCTGCATCTATTGAGATAATCATATGGTTTTTATCTTTCAATTTGTTAACATGGTATATTATATTGATTGATTTGTGGATATTGAAGAAAGAATCCTTGCATCCCTGGGATAAAGCCCACTTGGTCATGATATATAATCTTTTTGATATGTTGCTGGATTCTGTTTGCTAGAATTCTGTTAAGGATTTTTGCATCTATGTTCATCAGTGATATTGGCCTGGAGTTTTCTTTTTTTGTAGCATCTTTGTCAGGTTTGGTATTAGGGTGATGGTGGCCTCATAGAATGAGTTTGGAAGTTTACCTTCCTCTTCAATTTTCTGGAAGAGTTTGAGTAGGATAGGTGTTAGCTCTTCTCTAGATTTTTCTAGAGTTCCGCTGTGAAGACATCTGGTCCTGGGCTTTTGTTTGCTGGAAGTTTTTGATTACAGTTTCAATTTCTGTGCTTCTGATGGGTCTGTTAATATTTTCTATTTCTTCCTGGTTCAGTTTTAGAAAGTTGTACTTTTCTAGGAATTTGTCCATTTCTTCCAAGTTGTCCATTTTATTGGCATATAATTGCTGATAGTAGTCTCTTATGATCCTTTGTATTTCTGTGTTGTCTGTTGTGATTTCTCCATTTTCATTTCTAATTTTGTTGATTTGATTCTTCTTCCCTTGTTTCTTGATGAGCCTGGCTAATGGTTTGTCAATTTTATTTATCTTCTCAGAGAACCAGCTTTTGGCTATTTGATTTTTGCTATGGTCTCTTTTGTTTCTTTTGCATTTATTTCTGCCCTAATTTTTGAGATTTCTTTCCTTCTACTAACCCTGGGGTTCTCCATTTCTTCCTTTTCTAGTTGCTTTAGGTGTAGAGTTAGGTTATTTATTTAACTTTTTTCTTGTTTCTTGAGGTAAGTCTGTATTGCTATGAACCTTCTCCTTAGCACTACTTTTACAGTGCCCCATAGGTTTTGGGTTGTTGTGTTTTCATTTTCATTCATTTCTATGCATGTTTTGATTTTTTTTTCAATTTCTTTTGTGATTTGTTGGTTATTCAGCAGTGTGTTCTTCAGCCTCCATAGGTTAGAATTTTTATTAGTTTTTCTCCCATAATTGACATCTAATCTTACTGCATTGTGGTCAGAAAAGATTCTTGGAATGATTTCAATTTTTTTGAATTTACCAAGGCTAGATTTATGGCCCAGGATGTGATCTATCCTGGAGAAGGTTCCATGTGCACTTGAGAAAAAGGTGAAAATTATTGTTTTGTGGTGAAATGTCCTATAGATATCAATTAGGTCTAACTGGTCTATTCTATCATCTAAAGTTTGCGTTTCCTTGTTAATTTTCTGTTTAGTTGATCTATCCATAGGTGTGAATGGAGTATTAAAGTCTCCCACTATTTTTGTTATTGTTAATTTCCCCTTTCTTACTTGTTAGCGTCTGCCTTACATATTGTGGTACTCCTTTGTTGGGTGCATATATATTTATAATTGTTATATCTTCTTCTTGATCCTTTGATCATTATGTAGTATCCTTCTTTGTCTCTTTTCATAGCCTTTATTTCAAAGTCTATTTTATCTGATACGAGTATTGCTAGTCCTGTTTTCTTTTGGTCTCTATTTGCATGGAATATCTTTTTCCAGCCCTTCACTTTCAGTCTGTATGTGTCCCTTGTTTTGAGGTGGGTGTCTTGTAGACAACACATATAGGGGTCTTGTTTTTTGTATCCATTCAGCCAGTCTATGTCTTTTGGTAGGGGCATTCAACCCACTTACATTTAAGGTAATTATTGATAAGTATGATCCCATTGCCCTTTACTTTGTTGTTTTGGGTTCGAGTTTATACTCCCTTTCTGTTTTCTATCTAGAGACGGTCCTTTAGCATTTGTTGGAGAGCTGGTTTGGTGGTGTTGAATTCTCTCAACTTTTGCTTGTCTGTAAAGCTTTTGATTTCTCCTTCATATCTGAATGAGATCCTTGCTGAGTACAGTAATCTGGGCTGTAGGTTTTTCTCTTTCATCACTTCAATTATGTCCTGCCATTCTCTTCTGGCCTGAAGAGTTTCTATTGAAAGATCAGCTGTTATCCTTATGGGAATCCCTTGGTGTGTTATTTGTTGTTTTTCCCTTGCTGCTTTTAATATTAGTTCTTTGTGTTTGATCTTTGTTAATTTGATTAATATGTGTCTCGGGTGTTTTGCTTTGGGTTTATCCTGTTTGGGACTCTCTGGGTCTTGGACTTGGGTGGCTCTTTCCTTCCCCATTTTAGGAACTTTTCAACTATTATCTCCTCAATTATTTTCTCATGGTCTTTCTTTTTTGTCTTCTTCTTTTGGGCCTCCTATGATTCTATTGTTGGGGTGTTTAACATTGTCCCAGAGGTCTCTGAGGTTGTCCTCATTTCTTTTAATTCTTTTTTCTTTTTTCCTCTGTTTCATTTATTTCTACCATTCTATCTTCTACCTCACTATCCTGTCTTCTGCCTCCATTATTCTACTGTTGGTTCCCTCCAGAGTGTTTTTTTATCTTGTTTATTGCATTATTCATTATATATTGACTCTTTTTAATTTCTTCTAGGTCCTTGTTAAACATTTCTTGCATCTTCTCAATCCTTGTCTCCAGGCTATTTATCTGTAACTCCATTTTGTTTTCGAGATTTTGGATCATTTGCATTATCATTATTCTGAATTCTTTTTCAAGTAGATTCCCTATCTCTTCCTCTTTTGTTTGGTTTGGTGGGCATTTATCCTATTCCTTTACCTGCTGAGTATTTCTCTGCTTTTTCATCTTGTTTAGATTGCTGTTTGGGGTGGCCTTTCCGTATTTTGGCAGTTTGTGGTTCCTCTTTATTGTGGAGGTTCCTCGCTGTGGGTGGGGTTGGACGGGTGGCTTGTCAATGTTTCCTGGTTAGGGAAGCTTGTGTCAGTGTTCTGGTGGGTGGAGCTGGATTTCTTCTCTCTGGAATGCAATCAAGTGTCCAGTAGTGAGTTTTGAGATATCAATGGGTTTGGTGTGACTGGGCGGCCTGTATATTGCAGCTCAGGGCTATGTTCCTGTGTTGCTGGAGAATTTGCGTGGTGTGTCTTGCTCTGGAACTTGTTGGCTCTTGTGTGGTGCTTAGTTTCAGTGTAGGTATGGAGGCTTTGGCATCCGGTCCCATCACTTCATGGGAAATAGATGGGGAAACAGCGGAAACAGTGGCAGACTTTATTTTTTTAGGCTCCAAAATCACTGCAGATGGTGATTGCAGCCATGAAATTAAAAGACGCTTACTCCTTGGAAGAAAAGTTCTGACCAACTTAGATAGTATATTCGAAAGCAGAGACATTACTCTGCCAACTAAGGTCCATTTATTCAAGGCTATGGTTTTTCCTGTGGTCATGTATGGATGTGAGAGTTGGACTGTGAAGAAGGCTGAGCACCGAAGAATCGATGCTTTTGAACTGTGGTGTTGGAGAAGACTCTTGAGAGTCCCTTGGACTGCAAGGAGATCCAACCAGTCCACTCTGAAGGAGATCAGCCCTGGGATTTCTTTGGAAGGAATGATGCTAAAGCTGAAACTCCAGTACTTTGGCCACCTCATGTGAAGAGTTGACTCATTGGAAAAGACTGATGCTGGGAGGGATTTGGGGCAGAAGGGGAAGGGGACAACAGAGGATGAGATGGCTGGATGGCATCACAGACTCGATGGATGTGAGTCTGAGTGAACTCTGGGAGTTGGTGATGGACAGGGAGGCCTGGCATGCTGTGATTCATGGGGTCACAAAGAGTCAGACACGACTGAGTGACTGAACTGAACTGATGGAGGCTTTTGGATGAGCTCTTATCGATTAATGTTCCCTGGAGTCAGGAGTTCTTTGGTGTTCTCAGGTTTTGAACTTAAGCCTCCTGCCTCTGGATTTCAGAATTATTCTTACAGTAGCCTCAAGACTTCTCTATCTATACAGCAAAAAATATCTAGGTTAATGATAAAAAGTTTCTCCACAGTGAGGAACACCCAGAGAAGTTCACAGAGTTACATGGAGAAGAGACGAGGGAGGAGGGAGATAGAGGTGATCAGGAGGAGACAAGGGGGAATCAAAAGGGGAGAGAGCAAGCTAGCTAGTAATCAATTCTCTGTGTGCTCTCCACAGTCTGGACCCCTCAGAGATGGTCACAGAGTTACACAGAGAAGAGAGGAGGGAGGAAGGAGACAGAGGCGACCAGGAGGAGAAAAGGGGGAATCAAAAAGAAAGAAACAGATTCAGCCAGTAATCAGTTCCGTAAGTGTTCTCCACAGCCTGGAATACACAAAGAGATTCACAGAGTTGGGTAGAGAAGAGAAAGGAGAGAGAGGAGATAGAGGTGACCTGGTGGAGAAGAAAGAGGGTCAAAATGGGGAGAGAGCAATCAAGCCAGTAATCACACTCCCAAGTAAAAATGGGTACTGAAGATTGGGTTCTTAAAGGTACAAAATTGATAACAAATACCAAAAAGCAAAGATTAAAAATCTAGAGCAGAGGTTAGACTCTCAAAAATACAATATTAAAAAAAAGTCACAAAAATTATAAAATATATATATAAAGTGTGCTTTAAAAATAGGGTCTTTTTTTTTTTGCAAGGTAATAGTAGACTATAAAAACGAAAATTAAAGGAGTAATAGAGGACTTACAATGAAAAAAAGTTTTTAATTTAAAAAATGATAATAGTAAAAATATATCTAGGAATTTCTCTGGAGCTGTTGCAGACAGTGTGGGGTCACCTCAGTTTCAGATCTGGCTTATACTTCTCAATTTCTACAGGCCCCTTCCAACGTAGTCAGTGCTAACTACAGGTTTTAATCTGTTGCACCTGTCACTTCCAAAGTGGTTCCCTCTATTTATTTTAGCTTCTTCTGTTTGCTGGTCTTCTCAGTGTTTAACTTCTGCCCTGACACAAGGGGGTGAAGGTGGTCACTTATTTAGGCTCACTTGTTCAGTTGTGCTGTGAGGAGGGAGGAACAGTGCAGACAAATATCACTGGTGTGTGTGGGGGAGTGCTCACAGTGTTTCAGCCTCACTGGGTTTTCCCCGCTCACTGAGTGTGTATTTTCATGGTCTACACTTCTCAGGCTCTAGGTTGCTCTTCCGGGAACTGTCTGAGGCGGGCCCTGGATTGTGTGCACTTTCCAGGTCTAAGCTGCTCAGGTTCAGGTTCTTGAGTACTCCCCAAAGGCGCAGACTCGGTTGGGCCTGCGTTTTGTGCCCTTCCCGGGTCTGAGCAGCTCAGGTGACCAGGTGCTTGGTAAGCACAGTCACTCCCAGGTGGGCAGTGCGTCTTATCGCCTCCCGCATCCCAGCCGTTCATTTTTCTTTCTGGGTGTACAACAGGCATGCCTTCTCAGGTGTGCTGTGTGTCTCTTCTGGGGAGCTGGTCTCTGGCTGCGACCCTCCCAGCAGATGTCAACTGTCCAGAATCCCAAGAAGTCTTGGTTAGCAATGGAGCCTGTTTGCAGTTTGGTAGAGGATGTCTCTCTGGGGCCATGATTGCCCCTTTCCAGCTCTGGCTCCACCCTCCCCCCATCACCCCCCCCCCAAACTCCTGCTTGTCTCCGGCGGGAGATGGGCTGGTCCACAGCCTGCTAGCTCTCCTCTGATGTTTGCTCAGTCATTTGTTCTGTGAGCGGGCCAGGCAGTGCCTCAAGTTAGGGCTTTTCACAGGATAGTTCTTTCTCTCTCTCTCGCTCTCAGCAGTTTGGCTGCTGTCTCAGGTTAGTTCCCTCAGATTGCCCTCAGAGTATTTGGCCCAGTCCTTACCCTAAGCAATGTTCAGCCCCTGCTTGCTGGTGGCAGCTGCGAGCGCTGGGAGTTTCTGTTAAGCATGCAATCGATGGGTTTTAATTATTTATTTATTTATTTTTCCTCCTGGTTATGTTGCCCTCTGAGATTCAGATTCCCCACAGACCTGCAGGTGAGAGTGTTTCCTAATGTTTGGAAACTTCTCTTTTAAGACTCCCTTTCTGGCACAGATCTCCATCCCTACCTCTTTTGTCTCTCTTTTTATCTTTTATATTTTGTCCTATCTACTTTCGAAGACAATGGACTGCCTTTCTGGGTGCCTGATGTCCTCTGCCAGCATTCAGAAGTTGTTTTGTGAAATTTGCTCAACGTCCAAATGTTCTTTCGATGAATTTGTGGGGGAGAAAGTGGTCTCCCTGTCCTATTCCTCTGCAATCTTCTCTGAATATTAAAATAACATAATTTTCTATAGATTTTAAATAATTGCTTTCAAGTTCCACCTGATAATCTTTTAAAACTAAAATCTTTAAACTCTTTAAATTTGGTGTAAGTACTGATATATTGAGATTTTAATCTACCATCTAATTATTTACTATCTGACCAGTTTTATGTCTCTTTTTCTCTCTTCCTGAATTTTTTTAGATTATTTGTTTTTATTTCATTTCCCCCCTCTTTGTTAATTATACATTCCTATACCCTTCTATACCCTTTAAATGGTTGACTTGGAGATTGTAACATATATCCTTGAAATCTCTATCAAGCTTTACACTGGCCATCATTTGTTCTTCTTTTGTGGCTGCATTTCCACAGCTTCAGTGTCAACAGGGCTCTTGTCACCACATTCAAGAATTAATATGCTTTGATTCAAGTTTCCAGAAATTCAAAAAAGGAGTTTCCTGCCCTCATTGTATAACCTTAAATATTTTTAACAGAAGGAGAAGGGCTCTTTGCTTATCTGCCAACTAGAGTTCACACGAGAAATCTACTATTAAGTGTTTACTATTCAGAGAGTAGTACTTCAAAGCCTAGGCTTTATAATGAGTGAAATATTTTCTTTCTTCAAAATACACATGGAGAAGGCAAGTCATTTATTACAGATTATTTTAGGAAAAAAAAACACTATAGCACCTCTGCATATCATTTGCAGAAAGCCCAAGCTAATAACTTTACCAAAATCTTATTTGACTGGACAGCTTGCAGTATAACTTAATGCTATATTCAGAGTTGGTGACAGTATTGAGTAAGTCACATTAGCTAGCCTACTTATTCTATTTTATTAAGATATCTTTAACATAATCTATATTTTTGGTTTTTATAAATGCAAGAAAATGATGAAAAGGGTAAAGAATCTACATAATTTGTCACATCCACCCAAGAAACAAAAGCATCACTAGCCTTCAGTGATGTTGAATCATAAATTTTGAATGAGTGAAGGAGACATCATATTTTTGGAAATCTAACAGTTTTGTATATAACCAACTGTAAAAGTATTGAAATGAGTAGTCTAGTAAGCAGTCCAGACAAGCTAAATATAACCTCATTTAGGCCTAGGAAATCTCATCAATCTCTGAATTAAAAAGAGACTCAGGGCTTCCCAGGTAGCTCAGTGGTAAAGAGTCCACCTGCCAATTCAGGAGATGTGGGTTCAACCCCTGGGTCAGGAATATCCCCTGGAGAAGGAAATGGCAACCCACTCTAGTATTCTAGGCTAGAAATACTAGTCTAGAATTGAGTACAAAACTCAATGCTGTAGATTAGAACAAGGAGCTGTTTTCCTAGTGACTCTGGTGGTCATGCTAAAAGACTGCAGGATCTATCCTATGGTCTTAGAATGCTTTTACATGTGATATATTGCTTGTTATACAACTTTAAGCATTGTTCTGGCCTCAGAACAGAGTATTTCTCTGTTACCTTGACCATCTATTGTTATTGCTGCTGCTGCTGCTAAGTTGCTTCAGTAGTGTCGAACTCTGTGCAACCCCATTGACGGCAGCCCACCAGGCTCCCCCATCCCTGGGATTCTGCAGGCAAGAACACTGGAATGGGTTGCCATTTCCTTCTCCAATGCATGAAAGTGAAAAGTGAAAGTGAAGTTGCTCAGTCGTGTATGACTCTTAGTGACCCCATGGTTCCTCGGATTTTCCATTCAAGAGTACTGGAGTGGGGTGCAATTGCCTTCTCCATTAAACAGGGATTGAACCCAGATCTCCCGCACTGCAGGCAGACTCTTTACCAGCTGAGCCACAAGGGAAGCCCAAGAATTCTGGAGTGGGTAGCCTATCCCTCCTCCAGGGGATTTTCCTGACTCGGGAATTGAACCAGGGTCTGCCTGCATTGCAGGCAGATTATCAATTGTTATTGATAAGAAGCCAAATGTCAATCTGATGATTGTGATAGTAAATATTACTTCTCATTGGTAACATAGACTCTTCTACTATTCGACTTTTGAAACTTTCTAGTGCTATTTTCTTAATAGTTGTCTTTTTAAAAATCCTTTAATGTGATGAGCATTTATTTGGTAGGTTCATTCAATCCAGAGACTCAAATCCTTCAACTCTGACAATCTTCTCATTTCTTTGAGACTTTCCCATTCATATAACATTCTCTTTTGATAAACTTTATTAAGTGGCCATTAAATGTTTAGTTTGGATTTTATTTTTTCTTTAACATTCATCTCTTTTCCTTTTCTTCAGACTACTGAGAAAGTTTCTAAAATTTGTCTTCAAACTCTTTATTAACTGTTTCCTTCTTTTGACAATCAAGTTTATAATTCTGAATTGCTTTTATAATTTAAAATTAATTTTACAAATTATCTTCCTACTTTACAGAAATAATATCTTCTCAAATCTATCTAAGAATAATAATTTAGGGGTGATTTAATTGTCTTTAATTATCTCTACCAGTCCCTGCCTCACCTCCACTACCATGATTTTATGTTATTTTTACTCAGTAATTTCTACTTTGATTGCAGGCTTTGTTCAAAGTTTACAGATTCTTGAATGGGAGCTTAAAGTATCTTCATTTGCTTTTTTGCATCTTGTGAAGAGCTAAATTTTTATTTGTAAAGAGCAGGCAGCAATTAACCAGAAGACTCTGAAAGCCAGAATGGAGAGCCTTTACTCTGCTGCTCTGATCCCCTCTACCTTGGCTATTTCCGCATGTTTAATGATTACTTGAACCTCCATGTTTTTTGCCTGAGGAGTAAGCACTTGGCTGTCCAAAGCTGTGCTTTGGGATATGGAAGTGAGGCTTTTGACTCTAACCTTTATTCTGTGATTCACTATTCCTTCCTTTGTCTTCTGAATCCTGAGCCTCTCCCCGCAAGTCCTGCAGGGCTCTCTGTGCAGGAATAGTCTGCTTTGTACATACATGAGCCTGCAGCTTCTTTCATCCTGCACCTTCATAGGCCATTTTGTACTTTTTACATCTTTCATATGCTTGTTTACACTTCTTGTTAATGGAGGTCTCTCTTCTGTCTACTTGTTATTTTTCATTTAGTCATTTTAGTTTTGTTGCTATTATTTTAATGAAGTCTCAGGAAAGAGTAGAGATAAGCATTTCTGTTACATGTATCCTTTCAAACAGAAGTAAATCAGCCTTTTTCTCCTGGTAATTTTCCCCAAATCATGAGATTGAGTTATGGCAACTAAATGGCATATGTATGTCCCATCAATCTATTGAGTAGATTATTATGGTTAATTTCACTTCTTTTTTTAAAAAAAATTTTTATTTCTCACTGTTCTTTGGAAGGAATGATGCTAAAGCTGAAACTCCAGTACTTGGCCACCTCATGCGAAGAGTTGACTCATTGGAAAAGACTCTGATGCTGGGAGGGATTGGGGGCAGGAGGAGAAGGGGACGACAGAGGATGAGATGGCTGGATGGCACCACTAACTCGATGGACGTGAGTCTGAGTAAACTCCAGGAGTTGGTGATGGGCAGGGAGGCCTGGCGTGCTGCGATTCATGGGGTCACAAAGAGTCGGACATGACTGAGCGACTGAACTGAACTGAACTGAGATATAAATATGTTCAAAGATATAACGTCAGTTCAGAAAAGGATTTTTCCATGTTTATCTTTAAGGTGAGGCTAGTGGAAAAGAACCCACCTGCCAATGCTGGAGACATAAGAGGCTCAGATTTGATCCCTGAGTCAGGAAGATCCCCTGGAGGAGGGCATGACAACTCACTCTAGTATTTTTTCTTGGAGAATCCCATGGACAGAGGAGCCTAGTGAGCCACAGTCCATGGGGTCACAAAGAGTTGGACATGACTGAAGCGATGTAGCACTAGCTTTATAGAACGTATTTGGGATATAAATCCCTGATTTTGCTGAAATCTTATTAAGAGTTTCCTCCCCCCACCCCATTTTTGTTGCCATTGACTTCAGGTCTGTGTTCACATTTTTGTGCCGGATTATTTCCATTCAGCTTCCTCCACCCATTTGAATGAGCTACGCGGTATCTCACTGAAAAAAAAAAAAAAAACAGAGTTAAAAATAGAAACTGAGGCAGAGTGATATTTGCCCAATCAAAAACAAATGGCACAAAGCTTTTCAACTAAAATGTATGATTTTCTAATAGTATCTCAGGGAAGAAGTAATTGTAACAAGAATTTATCTTTCTTTCAATGATAATAAAAAACTAAAGCAGCAAATTAAAAAGGAATGAGAGGTCACAATAAGCAGACAAACGACATCAATCTGACAAACAGGAAGAGGACAGAAACAAAGATGCGAAATACACAGTGGTTCATCCCACTTAACATAAGTGAAAATTTCCTTAAGATCCATCCACCTTGAAGTACAAGTTCACTTTTATGCTACACCTAAGAACTATTATTGATAATCATAATGATGGTCTTTTGTTAAACTGAATATAAAATATAAATTATATTCAGAAGGCTATATAGAAAGAAGGAAAGTCTATAATACAACGTATGTACTTTGTAGTCAAAACAGCTATTGTAGAAAGCGTTGATACTCAAAGTTTTACCATTTGTGTTTTTCTTAAGTATGCAGGCCCTGGAGTCAGACAGAGAACTACACTTGCTTCTCAGTTTTGCCACCTAATCAGTGTGTAGTTTTGGGCAATTTTATTACATCTTAGGGCCTCTGTTTTCCATTTTGTACCGAATAATTGTGCTCACCTAGTTGATGTAAGGAGAAGGTAATAGCACCCCACTCCAGTACTCTTGCCTGGAGAATCCCATGGATGGAGGAGCCTGGTAGGTTGAAGTCCGTGGGGTCGCTAAGAGTCAGACAGGACTGAACGACTTCAGTTTCATTTTTCATTTTCATGCATTGGAGAAGGAAATGGCAACCCACTCCAATGTTCTTGCCTGGAGAATCCCAGGGACGGGGGAGCTGGTGGGCTGCCATCTATGGGGTCACACAGAGTCAGACACGACTGAAGTGACATAGCAGCAGCAGCAGCAGCAGCAGCAGCAGCAGTTGATGTAAATAATTATAGGAATGGAAAAGTTTTCCCTTCTTCCCTTTTAGGTTCTTTGTCTAGTCTAGTAAAAAAAAATGATATTTCAAATTAATAGGAGAAAAACAAACAAATTTCAGTGGATGTATACATGGGAGAGAACCAAGAAAACAGAGCCTTTGAAAGGACTGACACCATCACCTTAAGCACTATCTTCAGCTTTTTAAAAAAAAAAGATGTTAGGGGAGTCAGTTATGGGAGGTTACCAGAAAAGGCACTGTAAACATGGGTAAGGTTGTTATGCAGATTTAAGTTGTTGCTTTCTCAATTGATAAGAATCTACACATTTAGCATCATCCTCTTCTTCCTGGTACAAATGAAGATTTCTCTTACAGATTGTCTTATAGATTTATTTTTCTTATAAACATCTTTCTTACAAAAGAGTAACTTCTACTTGGTTTTCAGTTGTATATCCTGTGTTTTCAGCTTCTTAAAAAAAATCAGCCTGAAATAATCCTTAGGTGAAAGAGATGTATTTCAGGGTGGCAAATACTACTACCTTACATAATCCTTATAAAGTATCTATTGCATCACTAAGTACATTAATTTAAATACTAATTATCTTTGTAAATTTATTTTCTAAGGTTATTACAGAATCTTTGGAAATTCAATTTTAGTAACAGGATAATATTTCATTAGGTGACTATATTATATTTTGCTTAATAATTTTTAAAGTAGTTATATCTAAGTGGATATATAGGTGGCTATATATATTTTTTTAATTCTTGAGAGTGATAGAATGATAGTAAATATTGTCTGTCTTCAGTTTGAATACTATTAGTATATTATTTTACAAAATGAAATGTGATAATCTTATAGTATCAATTTGAATGTCAACAAACCAATGGTAAACCAAAAGAGCATTACAGATTAAAGGTACCAAAATGTCAGTATAGTACATAAAAAGAAATATAGTCCCAAAGAATATGTTTCTGGTTTGTGTTTTCCAGGTACTGCTGGTTTTTCTTATAATTGGCTAAGCACATTTGGTACGTTCTTTACTGTTTCATGTATTTTATTTTTCATCTTCTGTATTGCTCGGAGAAAGAAAAAGTAAGTTGTATTATTACTACCTGTTTTCATAGCAAAGGTGGATTAAATAAGGGCTAGTTTTAAATCTGAAAAAAAAATTCCAGTGGCTCTGGGAAATTAATCATGGAAAGAATCATCATGGAAAACTTTTGTATATTCTTGGTGATTTTTTGCAGTCAAAGGATTTATCCTTATTAAAATGACATGCTACTTGGGATTGTTACAGGGCAGGCTGTTAGTGATCTTTCATGCTTACAGTAAATAGAAGGTTTCCCAGGTGGCACTAGTGGTAAAGAACCCATCTGCCAATGCAGGAGACACTAGAGATGGAGTTCAGCCCCTGGGTTGGGAAGATCCCCTGGAGGAAGGCACGGCAACCTACTCCAGTATTCTTGTCTGGAGAATCCCATGGACAGAGGAGCCTGGTGGGCTATAGTCCATGGAGTTGCAAAGAGTCAGACCCAGCTGAAGTGACTTGGCACACACGGTAAATTGAGTTTAAGATTCTTGAGGACAGATTTTGACGGGAGAGAATCATATGGACTTCAGACATCTGGTGGGAGGATGACCGCTGGGTGGTAAAAATGGTGAGGACACGAAACTTGAGGTAAGTCTACCTGACAAAGCCACAGTAAGGTGAGAGTGGTGTGGCTTTACAAGACTAATATAATAAAATATTGATTCAGTTATTCAACAAATACTTCCTCAATGCCTATATATTGCTATGCATTGTTCTCAGTGTGGGAGACAGAGTCACAGCTAAAACCTACAAGTTCTTTGCCTTTCAGAAGCTTGTGTCCCAGTGGGGAGAGGGAGTCAAGGAAAGATACAAGGAAATAAGAAAATACTGGGTAGCGATAAGTACTATTTAGAAAATAAACAGAATGATAAAATTGAAAGAAATCTTGGGGCCAGTTTATGTTGAGTGGTCTCTTTGAGGAGGTGACTTTTAACCTGAGAACTGGGTAAGAAAATAGTTGAGTGAAGTTCTAGTAAAGAATGTTCCAGACAAAAAAGGAAGAATTAGTATAGGTCTTCAGGTGGGAATGAGTTTGAAGTATTCAAAGAATAATGAGAAGGTCAGTGCGACTAGAACAATGACTTAGAAATAGAAGTGAGGGTCAGAACAGGTGAGACCCACAGGCCTGGAAAGGCATTTGAGCTTTTAAGTGTCTGCAGTAACAATCCATCGAAGTAGTTAAAAGAGTAGAAGGATCTAGCTTTATGAGTCTGGAATTTGCAGAGCATGTAAGACCAGAGGTATAAATTTGGTAGTATACAGGACATGTTCTCCAAGGAGACCATATCAATATATTATTAAAAATCAATGATAAAAAACATTATTGAAAAGATATTTTGATCTGTCAAGAGAGTTTGAATGGCGAAGGAAATGGCAACCCACTCCAGTGTTCTTGCCTGGAGAATCCCAGGGATGGGGGAGCCTGGTGGTCTACTGTCTATGGGGTCGCACAGAGTCGGACATGACTGAAGCGACTTAGCAGCAACAGCAGCAGTTTCTATTCGTAGTATGCTTTACAATACACTAGGGGGAGTGTTTGGGTTGTATTAATCTTATGTATCATCATAGTCTGGATCTGTAGGTCTGAGAAAGTGCTTGAAACCACACTCCAGCTACTGCTGCTGCTGCTGCTAAGTCGCCTCAGTCGTGTCCGACTCTGTGCGACCCCATAGATGGCAGTCCACCAGGCTCCTCCATCC
Source organism: Ovis canadensis (assembly GCF_042477335.2). Lineage (NCBI taxonomy): Eukaryota > Metazoa > Chordata > Mammalia > Artiodactyla > Bovidae > Ovis > Ovis canadensis. Next base: position 180,389,872 of record NC_091245.1, read on the forward strand.
CTGGGATTCTCCAGGCACTCCAGCTGAGACACCCCTAATGAACCACACTCCTTAACGAACACAGGTAATTGGCGAATGTGTGGCTTTTGCTGTCATTGTGTATACTTCAAATTTAAGACTTAACCTTCCATATTAAATCATGCCTTTAGTTGCAGCAATTGTTATTTTACAAATAAATGGAAAAAAATTGTTTATATATAGTTTCATGAATTAGTAATTTCAAATTAGTAATAATCATGTCTTTGAATGTTTCAATTCATTCCCTGATTCACAGTCTATTCCCACCTCCCACTGTCACCAACTGAATGGCTTATCTGATTTTGGGTTTTCTTTTTTCCTGAGTATTAATAAGTATGAACATGCTTAGTATGAACATATAGGTTTCCCCATCTGAGAAGTTATTGTCTACATCTTCATATGACATCGGGTTTGTTGTCTACATCTATAGATATTCCTTATATCCTAGATTCTGTCCCTACAAGATATTGATTACTTCTCCCTATTTGGCATCACTCAAATTAAAATAAAAGAAATATTAATGCTTTAATGCTGTTAAGTTCATAACTTTTTAACCTAATAGCTTGAGTTTGGAATCTTATTTAAGAAGTCCTCATCTACCTAAACTCACACAAATATAATCATATTTACTAGCTTTCTATTTTTCTATTTTCTATTTAGGTCTTTAAACACTTATACCTAATGTAGACTCGATAATATAGGTTAATTTTCATCATATAATGATCCACATTTCCTGACATCATCTACTACATGATCTTTCCTTTCCTTACAGATAAGCTTTATTTTCAGCTCTCTCAAAAGTGGAACTTTTGTTCCACTGTTTTTTTTTTTCATGAATGCTTGCTTTTTATTACTATGGTCTTTTGTTATGTGTTAAAATGTGGTAGGGAGAGGTTTCCCTTTTTTCTTTTCAAACTTGATATTTCAATGGAAGGATACACAAACATATAAATGTATTATGAAATGTTTAAATTCTTTAAAAAATACAGCTTGAATTTTGGTTAGTCCTACATTGAATTTATAGACTAATTACTTTTGGAAGTATTGGTATCTTTACGGTGTAATTTGCTCAATCTACAAATATGTTATCCCTTTATTCAAGTCTTTCTGAATGTTATTTAAGAAAGTTTGAAATTTTTCTCTCAGTAGGTTTTGTGGATCTTTTCTAAGTTAATTCTTTGATACTTTACATTTGTTTGCTATAATGAATAGTAACGTATTTTTAAATGAAAATTTCTAGCTTGTTTTACTGGTTTAGGAACAGTTATTGATTTTGTGAGTTAACCTGTAGCTGGAAACCTTGCTAAACTGTTTATTTATTCAAAGTTTTTCTGTTGATCTAATGATTTTTCACATAGATCACCATCTTGCTTGCCTGTAATGACATTTTTGCTTTAAAACACTTCTGAGTTTAAAAACATCTAAAATTTCTCTAAACTATCTGCTGCAGTATTTGACCTTTAAGCCTATTATCAACTTAAGGAAAAGTTTCATTATTTCCATTTTATGTGGTTTTACCATATATAAGTTGTTGAACTTAAGTAATTGTTTTTGTACTTGCTGAGATAGTGACTTGAACTTTCCAAAGTAGTTCATGAATACAATAAATTCCATTGACAGATTTTGAAATGTTAAACCATTTGGGGAATTTTGTCTGCTTTATAAATGAAGCTGGACTATACTTTTATTTTTTTAAATCATCTTTCCTTTCTTTGAAATAAAATTCCAAATTGAGGTTTTGAAATTAAAACTCAAAGAAAGCTTAGTTATATAGTATTTCTCCTTTTAAAAACATGTATAAGATAGAGATTTCTATTCCTTAACAGCCATCTGGATTTATAGTTTTTTTTGGCAGGGGAATTATTTGATTTCAGTCGAATTCCTTTCAAAGTTACTGGATTATTCAATTTTAAATTTCTTATAATGCATATAAATTCATTTCTATTTTTACATTTTACTTCATTGTGGTAAGAACATTTAACATGACGTCGACTCTCTTAATAAAAATTATAAGCATACAATATAATACTACAATGTTGTAGAGCAGATCTGTAGAACTAGTTCATGTTGCTTAACTTAGACTAATTAACCAGTAACTTCCCATTTCTTTCCCCCCAGCCCCTGGCAACAACCATTTCACTCTGATTCTATGAATTTGGCTATGTGAGACCATTCACATAAGTGGACTTACACAGGATTTATCTTTTGTGACTGGCTTATTTCCCTTAGAACAATGCCCATGATGGTCATCCACATTGTGATATATGGCAGAATTTTTCTTTTTAAGGCTGAATAGTATTCCACTGTATATAACACATTTTCATTATCTATTGATCTGCAGATGAATATTTAGGTTGTTTCTGAACCTTGGCTAATGTGCATCATGCTACAATTAATATCAGTTCAGTTCAGTTCATTTGCTCAGTCATGTCCAACTCTTGGCGACCCCATGAATCGCAGCACGCCAGGCCTCCCTGTCCATCACCAACTCCTGGAGTTTACCCAAACTCATGTCCTTCGAGTCGGTGATGCCATCCAGCCATCTCATCCTCTGTCATTCCCTTCCCCGACTGCCCCTAATCCCTCCCAGCATCAGAGTCTTTTCCAATGAGTCAACTCTTCACATGACGTGGCCAAAGTATTGGAGTTTCAGCTTCAGCATCATTCCTTCCAAAGAAATCCCAGGGCTGATCTCCTTTAGAATGGGCTGGTTGGATCTCCTTGCAGTCCAAGGGACTCTCAAGAGTCTTCTCCAACACCACAGTTCAAACGCATCAATTCTTCGGTGCTCAGCCTTCTTCACAGTCCAACTCTCACATCCATACATGACCACTGGAAAAACCATAGCCTTGACTAGACGGACCTTTGTTGGCAAAGTAATGTCTCTGCTTTTGAATATATTATCTAGGTTGGTCAGAACTTTTCTTCCAAGGAGTAAGCATCTTTTAATTTCATGGCTGCAGTCACCATCTGCAGTGGTTTTGGAGCCCAAAAAATAAAGTCTGACACCATTTCCACTGTTTCCCTATCTATTTGCCATTAAGTGATGGGACCAGATGCCATGATCTTTGTTTTCTGAATGTTGAGCTTTAAGCCAACTTTTTCACTCTCCTCTTTCATTTTCATCAAGAGGCTCTTTAGTTCCTCTTCACTTTCTGCCATAAGGGTGGTGTCATCTGCATATCTGAGGTTATTGATATTTCAGTGCTAATATCACTTTGAGATCCTGATTTCCATTGTTTTAGATAAAAACCCAGAAGTGAGACTGGATCATATATGGTTCTATTTTACATTTCTGGAGAAACCTCTTTACTGTTTTCCAGAACAGTTGCATCATTTTGCATTCCTATTAATAACAAGCAAGGGTGCAGCTTCACCATATTCTCACCAACACGTGTTGTCTTTTGTTTTTTGAGAATAGCCATCCTGGGAGATGTCAGGTGATATCTCATTGTGGTACTGATTTGCATTTCCCTGATAATTTGTGATACTGACTATTTTTTCATATACCTGTTGGGCATTTGTATCTTCTCTGGAGAAATATCTATTCAAATTCTCAGCCTATTTATCCATTGGGTTACTAGGGGTTTTTGTTATTGTTGTTGTGTGTTGCTATGAGTTGTAGGAGCTCTTTAAACATTTTGGAGATTAACTTTGTTGGATATATTGTCTGCAAAATTTTTTTCCAGGGTTATGTTATCTTTTATTACTAGCACTGATTAATTAAATACACATTTAGAAACACATCCCAAATAAAGTGAAAACGCATTTTAGAAGCTCATTAGGCCAGGTGATATGACAATAAATGGAAGAAATAAGGTGCAGAAGCTCAGGATAGTTTCCTATACAAGCACTTTGGCTCTGAGGCAAGAGCTTTAAGATTGAAATGGATGATAAACCCTGACACTGAGCAAGTGTCAATGCTTATCCTGTTGATAAGCAATGTTTATTCCAGTTGAGCTATTTCAAATCCTGGAAGATGATGCTGTGAAAGTGCTGCACTCAATATGCCAGCAAATTTGGAAAACTCAGCAGTGGCCACAGGACTGGAAAAGGTCAGTTTTCATTCCAATCCCAAAGAAAGGCAATGCCAAAGAATGCTCAAACTACCACACAATTGCACTCATCTCACACACTAGTGAAGTAATGCTCAAAATTCTCCAAGCTAAGCTTCAGCAATATGTGTACCGCGAACTCCCTGATGTTCAAGCTGGTTTTAGAAAAGGCAGAGGAAACAGAGATCAAATTGCCAACATCTGCTGGATTATCAAAAAGCAAGAGAGTTCCAGAAAAACATCTATTTCTGCTTTATTGACTATGCCAAAGCCTTTGACTGTATGGATCACAATAAACTGTGGGAAATTCTGAAAAAGATGGGAATACCAGACCACCTGACCTGCCTCTTGAGAAACCTGTATGCAGGTCAGGAAGCAAGAGTTAGAACTGGACATGGAACAACAGACTGGTTCCCAACAGGAAAAGGAGTACGTCAAGGCTGTATATTGTCACCCTGCTTATTTAACTTATATGCAGAGTACATCATAAGAAACGCTGGGCTGGAAGAAGCACAAGCTGGAATCAAGATTGCCAGGAGAAATATTAATAACCTCAGATATGCAGATGACATCACCCTTATGGCAGAAAGTGAAGAGGAATGAAAAAGCCTCTTGATGAAAGTGAAAGAGGAGAGCGAAAAAGTTGGCTTAAAGCTCAACATTTGGAAAATGAAGATCATGGCATTCAGTCCCATCACTTCATGGCAAACAGATAGGGAAACAGTGGAAACAGTGGCAGACTTTATTTTTGGGGGGTCCAAAGTCACTGCAGATGGTGACTGCAGCCATGAAATTAAAAGATGCTTACTCCTTGGAAGGAAAGTTATGACCAACCTAGATAGTATATTCAAAAGCAGAGACATTATTTTGCTGACTAAGGTCCGTCTAGTCAAGGTGATGGTTTTTCCAGTGGTCATGTATGGATGTGAGAGTTGGACTGTGAAGAAGGCTGAGCACCGAAGAATCGATGCTTTTGAACTGTGGTGTTGGAGAAGACTCTTGAGAGTCCCTTGGACTGCAAGGAGATCCAACCAGTCCATTCTAAAGGAGATCAGCCCTGGGATTTCTTTGGAGGGAATGATGCTAAAGCTGAAGCTCAGTACTTTGGCCACCTCATGAGAAGAGTTGACTCATTGGTAAAGACTCTGATGTTGGGAGGGATTGGGGGCAGTCGGGGAAGGGGATGACAGAGGATGAGATGGCTGGATGGCATCACTGACTCGATGAACATGAGTCTGAGTGAACTCCGGGAGTTGGTGATGGACAGGGAGGCCTGGCGTGCTGCAATTCATGGGGATGCAAAGAGTTGGACGACTGAGTGACTGAACTGAACTCCTTTGAAGGAAAGTTGTGACCAACTTAGACAGCATATTCAAAAGCAGAGACATTACTTTGCCAACAAAGATCTGTCTAGTCAAGGCTATGGTTTTTCCAGTGGTCATGTATGGATGTGAGAGTTGGACTGTGAAGAAAGCTGAATGCTGAAGAACTGATGCTTTTGAACTGTGTTGTTGGAGAAGACTCTTGAGAGTCCCTTGGACTGCAAGGAAATCCAACCAGTCCATTCTAAAGGAGATTAGTCCTAGGTGTTCTTTGGAGGGACTGATGCTGAAGCTGAAACTCCAATATTTAGGCCACCTCAATGGAAAGAGTTGACTGATTGGAAAAGACTCTGATGGTGGGAGGGATTGGGGGCAGGAGAAGGGGACAACAGAGGATGAGATATTTGGATGGCATCATTGACTTGATGGACGTGAGTCTGAGTGAACTCCGGGAGTTGGTGATGGACAGGGAAGTCTGGCATGCTGTAATTCATGGGGTCGCAAAGCGTCGGACACGACTGAGTGACTGTACTTAACAGAACTGATTCTGGAGCTATTTGCTTGTGTATCTGAGTAACTGTTTCCTCTCCCACACCTGGAACGTTCATGAATGGGTTATGGTTTTAAAAGTCGTTAATGACGCAGAAGACCTTTGCATGCTTGTGATGGTTCTGTGACTGTTAAAGACTACTGGAAGTATTTCTCAGGTTCTTTAGGTTGCACTTTCACACTGTTCATTGTTTCCAATGTTGTGCAAAAGCTTTTCAGCTTGATATAGTTTCATGTGCTAACCCTGGGATTTCTTTGGAAGGAATGATACTAAAGCTGAAACTCCAGTACTTTGACCACCTCGTGCGAAGAGCTGACTCATTGGAAAAGACTTTGATGCTGGGAGGGATTGGGGGCAGGAGGAAAAGGGGACAGCAGAGGATGAGATGGCTGGATGGCATCACTGACTTGATGGACGCGAGTCTGAGTGAACTCCGGGAGTTGGTGATGGACAGGGAGGCCTGGCGTGCTGCGATTTATGGGGTCTCAAACAGTCGGACACGACTGAGTGACTGAACTGAACTGAACTGAACTTTTGTTTGTGCTTACTTTTGCTTTTGAGGGCTGTGCTTTTGGTGTACATACTTGAAATCATTGCTGAGTCCAATGTCATGAAGTCTTTCACCTCTATTTTTTCTAGGATTTTAAGTTTCAAGTCTTACGTTTAAGTCTTTTGTTGATTTTGAGTTGACTTTTCTATATGGTATAAAGTAAAGATTCAATTTCAGTCTTTTGCATGTGAAGCTCCAGTTTTAACATTATCATTGGTTCAAGAGACAATTCTTTCCCTAGCGTGCATGCTTGGTACCCTTGTCAAAAATCAATCAACTGTGTATATATGGATTTATATCTGAGTTCTCTATTTCATTTATTCATATGTCTGTCATTACCACAGTTCTGAAGTTTTAATTACTGTAACTTTGGTACTTATACTCTAAAATCAGGAACTACTATACCTCCAGGTTCATTCTTCTTTCTCAAGATTGATTTGGCTATTATGGCTTTTTGTATTCCATATGAATTATAGATTTGTTTTTTTCTGTTTATGTAAAAAATGCTATGGGAATTCTCATAGTCATTATGTAAAAAACCTAATTCTACTCCTTAAGGAGCTAGAAAAGAAGAAAAAACTGAGCCTAAAGTTAGCACAAGGAAGGAAGTTACAAAGACTGAAGAAATAGAAAAACATTTATAAAAAAACAACAAAACTATAAGTTGGTTTTTGAAGAGATAAAAATATTTTTTTTTAATTTTTTTAGTTTTTTAATTTTAAAATCTTTAATTCTTACATGTGTTCCCAAACATGAACCCTCCTCCCACCTCCCTCCCCATAACATCTCTGTGGGTCATCCCCATGCACCAGCCCCAAGCATGCTGTATCCTGCGTTGGACATAGACTGGGGATTCAATTCTTACATGATAGTATACATGTTAGAATGCCATTCTCCCAAATCATCCCACCCTCTCCCTCTCCGACTTTTGAAGCCTGTTAGCTAATGTGACTGGAGGAGGCAATGGCACTCCACTCCAGTACTCTTGCCTGGAAAATCCCATGGACGGAGGAGCCTGGTAGGCTGCAGTCCATGGGGTCGCTGAGAGTTGGACATGACTCAGTGACTTCACTTTCACTGTTCACTTTCATGCATTGGAGGAGGAAATGGCAACCCACTCCAGTGTTCTTGTCTGGAGAATCCCAGGGATGGTGGAGCCTGGCGGGCTGCCATCTATGGGGTCGCACAGAGTGGGACACAACTGAAGCGACTTAGCAGCAGCAGCAGCAGTACATCTACATTTAATTAAGATTTTTTTAATTCAAAATTTGTTCTTGCCCATAGAATGACTTGAAGAGATAAAAATATTGACAAGCCATTAATTAGACGAAGAAAAACAGAAAGAAGACAAATAAATAAAATCAGAAATGAAGCAAGAAACATTATGATTGATGAAAGAAATAAAAAGGATCATAAGAGACCACTGTGAGATATTATATGCCACAAACTAGATAATCTAGAAGAAATAAATTCCTAAAAACACAACCTTATCAAAACTAAGAAGAAATAGAAAGTCTGAACAGATCTATAACTAGTATGTAAATTGAATCAGTAACCAAAAACTTTCTAATAAAGAAAAGTTCTGGATAAGATGGCTTCAGTACTTCCCTGGTGGCTCAGATGGTAAAGAATCTGCCTGCAATGCGAAAGACCCAGGTTTAGTCCCTGGGTCAGGAAGATCCCCTGGAGAAGGGACCAGCTACCCCCTCCAGTACATTCCCTGGGGCTTCCCAGGTGGTGCTAGTGGTAAAGAACTCACCTGCCAATGCAGGAGAGGAAAGAGAGGTCGGTTTGATCCCTGGGTTGGGAAGATTCCCAGGAGGAGGGCATAGCAACCCATTCCAGCTTTCCTGCCTGGAGAACCCCATGGACATAGGAGCCTGGCAGGCCATGGTCCATAGCGTTGCAAAGAGTTGAACATGACTGAAATGACTTCAGTATACCAAACATTTAAATTCTACCAAACAGGCACCAAATTCTACCAGACATTTAAACATCAATGCCAATGTTTCTTAAACTCTTTCAAGAAATTAAAAAGGAGAAAACAGTTCCAATCTCATTTTATTAGACCAGATTTACCTGATACCAAAGGTAAAGACAACACAAGAACAGAAATGTACTATATAACAAATATATTAGGTTGGTGCAATGTAATTATGGTTTTGGACTGCGAATTTTAGGCTCAAACACATCTTTATTAATCAAAATAGGAACCATTAAAATCAACACATTTTAGCCAATATTCCTGTAATGTAAAAATCCATTCTTCAGGATTCAGTGAACTCTTGGAAAACAGTTTCTGCCTCCTGCTGGTTTGTGGAACTGTTTTCCCTGCAAAAAGTTGTCAAGATGCTTGAAGAAATGATAGTCGGCTGGCGAGAGATGAGGTGAACATGGCAGATGAGGCCAAACTTCATAGCCCAGTTCGTTCAACTTTTGAAGCGTTGGTTGTGAGATGTGTGGTTGAGTGTTGTCATACAGGAGAATTGCGCCCTTTCTGTTGACCAACGCCAGCTGCACACATTGCAGTTTGGGTGCATCTCATTGATTTTCTGATCACACTTCTCAGATGGAAAGTTTCCACTGGAATTTAGAAAGCTGTAGTGGATCAGATGGACAGCAGACTGCCCAACGGTGACCATGAACAGTTTTTGGTGCAAGTTTGGTGTTGGAAAGTGCTTTGGAGCTTCTTCTCGGTCCAACCACTGAGCTGGCCATCACCTGTTGTCATATAAAGTCTACTGTTCATTGCACATCACAATCCGATTGAGAAATGTTTTGTTGTTGTTGCATATAATCACATTTCAAAAACGACAGTTTATTTTATTTTCAGTGGGCTCATGAGGCATCCACTTATTGAACTTTCCAATTTGCTTCAAATGCCAAATGACCATAGAATGGTTGATGTTGAGTTGTGCAGCAACTTCTCATGCAGTTGTAAGAGGATCAGCTTCGATGACCACTCTCTATTTGTTGTTGTCAACTTCCAATGGCCAGCCACTGCATTCATCATCTTCGAGGTTCTTATCTCCAGCAGTTTCTGGAACAAATGCATTGTTGATGTTGTGAGTTGTCTCTGCTGCTTTACAACCCATTTTGAACTTGAGTATGAAAATCACTTAAATTTGCTGTTTGTCTAAAAAACATCATTTCCCTAGTCTAAAATAAATATACAATACACAGCAAGTAATGTCATTAGCAAAAAAAAAAGCATAAAGTGAGAAATGTGCATTAAAATGATATGTAATATAACCACATTTATTTAAGAATGTATTCCAATATCAAACAGTAAAGTTCAATATTGCAAAACCACAATTACTTTTACACCAACATAATATATGGAAGGGCTTCCCTGGTGGCTCAGATGGTAAAGAATCTGCCTGCAATGTGGGAGACCAGGGTTTGATTCCTGGGTAGGGAAGATCCCCTGGAGAAGGGAATGGCAACTCACTCCAGTATTTTGCCTGGAGAATCCCATAGACAGAAAAGCCTGGTGGGCTACAGTCCATCAGGTCGCAAAGAGTCAGACATGACTGAACAGCTGACCAGTAACAGCAGAAATATATGGAAAAGACCTTGATAAAATACCAGAAAGTTAAACTCAATGGCACATTAAAAGGCTCACACAGGCTTGAACTTGGCCAATATAGTAGAGGAGAAAGGCCCTGAGCTCACCTCCTCTGATAAGCACACCAAAATTATAATCTTCAGAGCAACTATCAATGAGGACAACCCAAAGACTAGCAGAGAAGATCTTCTACAGCTAAAGATATAAAAATGGAACCACAAGAAGATGGATGGGAAAGTGGAGACTCACTATAATCAAGGCCCATATCCCAGGTAGATGACTCACAAACAGCAGGAGACTCACAATTTCAGAGGTTCTCCCCAAGAGTGGGTGGTACAAGTTCCATATTGAACAATCCACCGTGGGGGTCCTGCACCAGGAAGATGAGCCCTAGAAAATCTGGATTTGAAGGCCAGTGGGATGTGCTTTCAGGAGAGCCTAAAGGTTGTAGGAAGTAGAGACTTCATTGCTAAAGGTACACACAAAATTTCACTCAACAGAGACCTGGGGAAGAAGCAGTAATTTAAAGGAGTGTGGAAATCACTCAAGCTAAACAGAAAAAAAGCATTTTAATAAATAAGGACAGTTTAAGAGACTTCTGGGACAACATCAAATACACTAATGTCATTATAAGGGTCTAGAAGGAGAAGAGAGAAAAAGACAGAGAACATATTTGAAGACATATTGGCTGAAAACTTCCCTAAGTTGAGAAAGAAAACAGACATCTAGGTCCACGGGGAACAGAGTCCCAAATAGAATCAACCCAAATAGAAGCACAAAGAGATATATTGTAATTAAAATGATAAAAATAAAGAGAATATTAAAAGCATCAAGGAGAAAGTAACAAGTTATACACAAGGGAACTCCCAAAATACTGTCAGCTCACTATTCAGAAAAAACTCTGCAAGCCAGAGGGAGTGGTACTATATACAAACAAGAACACTTTATCTGGCAAGGCTTTCATTCAGATTTGATGGAGAAAGCAAAAGTTTTATATGTAAGCAAAAGCTAAAAGAGTTCACCACCAAAGCAGCTTCACAAGAAATGTAACAGGAATTTTTCTAAGCAGAAAAGAAAGGAACAAAAACTAGAGGCTCAAAAATTACAAAAGGAAAACTCTCATCCGTAAAGGCAAATATACAGTAAAGGAATAGATCAACTATAAACTTAGTAGACAGGCTAAAAGGCAAAGGTACTGAAATCAACTATATTCACAATAAATTGGAAAGGGATACACAAGAGACAAGTGATATAATGTCAAAACAGTAAACCTGGAGGAGTAAAAATACAAGGTTGTTAAAATGCATTTGAACGTAAGAGATCAGCAACCTAAAGTAATCGTGTATATATAAATAATCTATATTTAGATTTATATATATATATATATATATATATATATATATATATAAACTTCATGGTAAGCAAAAACCAAAATTTATGATAGATACGCTTACAGAATGGAGAAAGGAATCCAAATATAAAACTAAAGATAGTTACCATATCTCAAGGGAACAGAGCAAAAAGAGAAAGGAATAAAAAAGGACCATAAAAGAACCTGAAAACAACTAACAAAATGATAATAAGTACATGAGCATGTGTGCATGCTCAGTCACTTCAGTCATGTCTAGCTCTTTGTGACCTTATGGGGTATAGCCTGCCAGGCTCCTCTGTCCATGGGAATTCTCCAGACAAGTATACTGCAGGGGGTTGCCATGCCCTCCTCCAGGGGATCTTCCTGACCCATGGATCAAACCCATGTCTCTTACGTTTCCTGCATTAGCAGGTGGGTTCTTTATCACAAGTGTCACCTGGGAAGCCCAGTAAGCACATGTCTATGTCTGTGCTAGGTCACTTCAGTCATGTCCAACTTTTTGTGACCCTATGGACTGTAGCCTGCCAGGCTTCTCTGTCCATGAGGTTCTCCAGGCAAGAGTAGTGGAGTGGGTTTCCATGCTCTCCTATCAATAATTACTTTAAATGTAAATGGAGTAAATGCTCCAATCAAAAGATAAAGAGTAACTGAATAAACAAGAAAACAAGACCTATATATAGTCTCTCCATAAGAGACTCACTTCAAATCCAAATCTACACTAGCTTGAGAGTAAGGGGAGAGAAATAGCATCCCATGCAAATGGTAATCAAAAGAAAAAAAGCTGGGGAGGGAATACTTACATCAGAGAAAATGGATTTTAAAACCAAGATATAATAAGAGACAAAGAAAGACATTACAAAATAATAAAGAGATCAAACAGCAAGAACATACAACAATTATAAACATACACATTCAACATAGGAATACCTAAATATATAAAACAAATATTAACAAACATAAAGAGAGGAATTGACAATAATATAATAATAATTACATAATAATAGTAAGGAACTTTAACACCTCATTTATACCAATGGACAGATTATCCAGACAAAAACATCAAGGAAACAATTGCCTTAAACAACACATTGGACTTAAGAGATCTATATACAATATTCCATTTAAAGCAGCAGAATACACATTCTTTTCATATACACATAGAGCATTCTCCAGGATAGATCACATGCTAGGCTACAAAATAAATCTCAGGAAATTTAAGAAGATTGAAAGTTTATCAAGCAACTTTTCCATCCACAAGGCTATGAGACTAGAAATGAACTATAAGAAAAAGCTGCAAAAGCCACAAACATGTGGAGGCTGAACAATACGTCACTAGACAACAAATGAATCACAGAAAAAATTAAAGAAGAAATAAAAAATACCCGAGGCAAAAAACACAATCCAAAAATATATGTGACATAGCAAAATCTGTTCTAAAAGGGAAATTTACATGATAAAAGTCTATCTCAGGAAGCAAAAAAAAAAAATCTCAGCTAACGATCTAACTTTACACTTAATGGAACTAGGAAAAGAAGGACAAATAAATGCCAAAGTTAATAGGAGGAAATAAATCATACAGATTAGAGCAGAAATAAATGAAACAGAGATTTAAAAAATAACAGAAAAGATCAATGAAACTAAGAGCTGGTTCTTTGAAAAGATAAATCACTAAACCATTAGACTGATAAGAAAAACAGGATGGGTTCAAATGAATAAAATCAGAAATGAAAGAGACGTTACAGCTGACACTGCATCAATACAATCTCCTAAGACCGAAACAAGAAATTGAAAGTATAAACAGACCATTTACCAATCATGAAATTAAATCAGTAATTAAAGAAAATCCCAGCCAAAAAAAGACCAGAACTAGGTAGCATCACAGGTGAATTCTAACAAACATTCAGGGAACAGTTAATATATATCTTTCTCAAATTATTTCAAAAAAATTCAGAGGAAGAAATGCTTCTAAATTCATTTATGAAGCTAGCATCATTTGGATACCTAAAGCATACAAAAGCATCATAAAAAAGAAATTATAAGTCAATATCACTGATGAACATAGATGTAAATTTCCCCAACAAAATATTAGCAAACTAATTCAACAATACATTAAAAGAATCATATAACATGATCAAGTGGATTTATCCCAGGGAGATAAGGATGGTACAATATTTGCAAATCAATCAAATGCGATACATCACATTAACAGATTGAAAAATAAAGATCAGGTGATCATCTCATAGATGCAGAAAAGCTTTTACAAAATTCAACCTTCCTTTATGATAAAAACTCTCAACAAAGTAAGTAAAGAGAGAACATACCTCAAATAATAAAGGTCATATGACAAACCCACAGCTAACATCATACTTAATGATAAAAGGCTAAAAACATTTTCTATAAGATGAGGAACAAGAGAAGAAAGATCACTCTTGCCACTGGTATTCAACACATTATTGGAAGTCCTAGCCACAGCAACCAAATAAGAAAAGACATAAAAAGAGATCTGGATTGGAAAGGAAGTAGGAAACTTGTCACTGTTGCAGATGACATGATACTATACAGAAAATGCTAAGGATGCCATCAACAAACTATTAGAACTCATTAATGAATTCAGCACAGTTTCAGTATACAAAGTTAATATATAGAAATCTGTTCCTTTTCTATACATTAAAAATGAATTATTGGAAAGAAAATTAAGGACATAATCCTATTTACAATTGCATTAGAAAGGATACAATACATAGAAATAAATCTAATTAAGGAGGCCAGACCTAGAGCCAGACATCCTGGAATGTGAAGTCAAGTGGGCCTTAGGAAGCATCACTACGAAGAAAAGCTAGTGGAGGTGATGGAATTTCAGTTTGCTATTTCAAATCCTAAAAGATGATGCTATGAAAGTGCTGTATTCAATATGCTGGCAAATTTGGAAAACTCAGAAGTGGCCACAGGAATAGAAAAGGTCAGTTTTCATTCCAGTCCCAAAGGAAGGCAATGCCAAAGAAAGCTCAAACTACCACACAATTGCACTCATCTCACACACTAGTAAAGTAATGCTCAAAATTCTCCAAATCAGACTTCAGCAATACGTGAACCGTGAACTTCCTATGTTCAAGTTGGTTTTAGAAAAGGCAGAGGAACCAGAGATCAAATTCCCAACATCCACTGGATTATAGAAAAAACAAGAGAGTTCCAGAAAAACATCTATTTCTGCTTAATTGACTATGCCAAAGCCTTTGACTGTGTGGATCACAAATGAACTGTGGAAACTGTTCTGAAACAGCTGGGAATACCAGACCACCTGACCTGCCTCTTGAGAAATCTGTATGCAGGTCAGGAAGCAACAGTTAGAACTGGACATGGAACAACAGACTGGTTCCAAATAGGAAAAGGAGTATGTCAAGGCTATATCCTGTCACCTGCAGAGTACCTCATGAGAAATGCTGGGCTGGAGGAAGCACAAGCTAGAATCAAGATTGCCAGGAGAAATATCAGTAATCTCAGATATGCAGATGTCATCACCCTTATGGCAGAAAGTGAAGAAGAACTAAAAAGCCTCTTGACAAAAGTGAAAGAGGAGAGTGAAAAAATTGGCTTAAAGCTCAACATTCAAAAAATGAAGATCATGGCATCTGGTCCCATCACTTCATGGCAAATAGGTGGGGAAACAGTGGAAACAGTGGCTGACTATTTTTTTGAGCTCCAAAATCACTACAGATGGTGACTGTAGCCATGAAATTAAAAGATGCTTACTCCTTGGAAGGAAAGTTATGACCAACCTAGACAACATATTAAAAAGCAGAGACATTACTTTGCTAACAAAGGTCCATCTAGTCAAAGCTATGGTTTTTCCAGTAATCATGTATGGATGTGAGAGTTGGAGTATAAAGAATGCTGAGCGTCAACAAATTGATGCTTTTGAACTGTGGTGTTGGAGAAGACTCTTAAGAGTCCCTTGGACTGCAAGGAGATCCAACCAGTCCATCCTAAAGGAGATCAGTCCTAAGTGTTCATTGGAAGGACTGATGTTGAAGCTGAAACTCCAATACTTTGGCCACCTGATGCGAAGAGCTGACTCATTCGAAAAGACCCTGATGCTGGGAAAGATTGAAGGCAGGAGGAGAATGGGACAACAGAGGATGAGATGGTTGGATGGTATCACCAACTCAATGGACATGAGTCTGGGTAAACTCCGGGAGTTGGTGATGAACAGGGAGGCATGGCGTGCTGCAGTCCATGGGGTCGCAAAGAGTTGGACACGACTGAGCGACTGAACTGAACTGAAGGAGGCAAAACACCTGTACTTGGAAAATTACAAGACAATGATAAAGAAATTGGGAACAACACAAACAAATGGAAAGATATACCATGTTCGTGGATTGGAAGAATTAAAATTGTTAAAATGACCATACTACCCAAGGTGTGCTATAGTTTCAATACAATCCCTAACAAAATACCAATGGCATTTTCACAGAATTAGAACAAATGTTCCTAAAATTTGTATGAAAACACACAAAAAACCCCCAAAGAGCCACATCTATCTTTAAAAAGTAGAACAAAGCTAGAAGTATCATACTCCCTTATTTCAAACAGTACTATGAAGCTACAGTCATGAATGCAATGTGGTACTACCGTACAAAGAGATACATAGATTAATGGAACAGAATCAGAATTCAGAAATGAGCTCACACTTGTATGGTCAGTGAATCTACAACATAGGAGGCAAGAATATACAATAGCAAAAAAGACAGCATCTTCAATAAATTATGTTGATAGTAAAAGCTAGACAGCTATATTCAAAAGAATCATACTGGACTACTTTCTCACACCACATACAAAAATAAGCTCAAAATGAATTAAAGATGTAAATGTAAAACTGGACAGCATAAAACTCCTAGAAGAATATATAGGCAGTAAGCTCTTTGACATTAGTCTTAGCAATATTTTTTTGACTCTGTCTCTTCAGGCAAGAGGAACAAAAACAAAAATGAACAAATGGAACTACATCAAACTAAAAAGCTTTTGTACAGTGAAGGAAACTAACCAAATGAAAAGGCTCTCTACTGTTTGGGAGAAGACTTTTCAAACAATATATCTGATAAGAGGTAAATATCCAAAATACACAAAGAACTCATGTAACTCACCATCAAAAACAACACAATTAAAACTGAGAATAGGACCAGAATAAACATTTTTTCCAAAGAAGACATAGAGATGGCCAACAGGCACATGACATCGGGATCAACATCACTAATCATCAGGGAAATGCAACTCACAACCACAGTAAAATATCACCTCACACTTGAGAATGGCTCAAGAGAATGGCTATTATGAAAAAAAACAACAAAAAAATGTTGGTGAGGATGTAGGTAATAGAGGACACTTGTGGAGATGTACAGCCAGGCTCCTCTCAAAATATTAAAAATAGAACTACCATATGATCCATAAATTCTACTCATGGGTATATATAAAAAAATGAAAACAGAAATTTGAAAAGATATGTGCCCCTATGTTCCTTGCATCATTAACTGCATCATTATTTACAATAGCCAAGATATGAAAGCAACCTAAGGTCCCATTAATAGATGAATGGATAAAACAGATTTTGTACTATGTACAAATCTGTACTATTTGTACAGATGCACTATTGCTAAGTCACTTCAGTCATGTCTGACTGTTTGCAACCCAATGGACCTAGCCTGCCAGGTTCCTCTGGAACCTGGATTGAATTCTCCAGGCAAGAATACTGGAGTGGGTTGCCATTTATTACTCAACCATAAAAAGAATTAAATATTTCCATCTGTGACAACATGAGTGAATTTAGATAGTATTATGCTAAATGACATGTCAGACAGAGAAATATCAATACCACATGATTTCATTTATATGTGAAATCTGAAAAAAAAAAAGGAACAAACATAACAAAATAAAAATAGTGATAGATACAGAAGGTTGCCAGAGGGGATGCAGTGGGAGGATGAAAGACATAGATTAGGGAGATAAGGATAAACAAGCTTCCAGTTACACAATAAATGAATCAATCACAGGTATGAAAGGTATAGTGTAGAGAATATAATCAATAATTATGTAAAATCTTTTTATGGTCTAGATGATAACTAAACTTACTGTGGTGAACATTTTGTAATATATAGAAATATTGAATCAGTATGTCGCACACTAGGAACCAGCATAGTGTTGTAAGTCGATTATACTTCAAAAACAAACAAACAAGTTCATAGTGAAAGAGATCAGATTTGTGGTTGCCACCAGCAAGAAGGTGGGGGAAGAGGGAATTAGATGAAGCTGGTCAAAAGGTACAAATTTTCAGTTATAAGATAAATAACAGGGATGTAATACATACCCTAATGTGATACTTCACATTAACAGAATAAAGGATAAAAATCACATGATCATCTCAACACACTAGAAAAAACATTTGACAAAATTCATCATCCTTTCATGATAAAAACTCTTAACAAACTAGGAATAGAAGGAAAGTATCTCAACATAATTAAAGGCATATGTGAAAAGCCCATAGACAACATCCCACTCGACAATGAAAAAATGAAATATTTACCTCCAAAATAAGGAACAAAGCAAGGAGACCCATGCATGTCTCTTCTATAGTACTGGAAGTCCTAGCCAGAGCAGTTAGGCAAGAAATAAAAAGCATAACAATCAATAAGGAAGAAGTAAAACGGTCCCTTTTGCAGATAGCATGATCTTACATATAGAAACCACCCCCGCCTAAAAAAAACCTGTTTGGAACAAACAAATTCAATAGTTATAGGATATGAAATTAATAGACAAAAAAAAATTTGGTGTTTCTACATATAATTTATACAACAAATTATTTTATTTTCCAAAAAGAAAATTAGGAAAAACAATCCCATTTACAATAGCATCAAAAGGAATAAAATTCTTAGAAATATATCTAACTAAAGAGGTTAAAGAATTGTAGGTTATCATATTAAGTGAATTAAGTCAGAGAAAAACAGGTATTATATAAGATCACTTATATGTGGAATCTAAAAAAGTAATATAAGTAAATTTATTTACAAAACAGAGTTAGACTCACAGACATGGAAAACAAACTTATGGTTACCAAAGGTGACGGCGGGGACAGAGAGGGAGAGATAAACTAGAAGTTTGGGGTTACCATATATTCACTACTATGTTTAAAATAGATTAACAATAAGGACCTACTGTGTAACTCAGGGAACTGTATTCAGAATCCTGTAATAACCTATAATGGAGAAGAATGTGAAAAAGTATATATAAATACACACACACATATATGTATGAAAGTTGAAAATGTTAGTTACTCAGTTGTGTCCAACTTTTTGTGACCCTCATTGTCTATAGCCCTCCAGGCTTCTCTGTCCTTGTAATTCTCCAGGCAAGATACTGGAGTGGGTTGCCATTCCCTTCTCCAGGAGATCTTTCCAACCCAGGGATCCAACCCTGGTCTGCAATGCAGGCAGATTCTTTACCATCTGAGCCACTATGAAAGCCCACACATATGTATGTATGTATGTATAGTATAGTATATATAAATGAATCACTTTGCTGGACACCTGAACTAACACAACACTGTAAATTAACTATAATTTTTTAAAAATTTTATTGGAAATACTGTTGTATTAGTTTTGGCTGTTCAGCAAAGTGGATAAATCATACATATACACATACCCACTCATTTTTAGATTCTCATATAGGTCATTACTGGAGGAGGGCATGACAACCCACTCCAGTATTCTTGCCTGAAGAATCCTGTGGACAGAGGAGCCTGGTGAGCTATAGTCTATGAGGTCACAGAGTCAGATACAACTGAATTGACTTAGCACATATGCAGAGTTCATTACAGAACACTGAGTGTAGCTCCGTGTGCTATATGGTAGATCTTCATTGGTTGAAAGTTAAAGTGAAAAGTATAAAACATTAATGAAAGAAATTAGAGAAAACACAACAAATGAAACATTCCATGTTTATGAATTGAAAGGCTTTACATTGTTAAAATGTCAATTTTAAAATTCTTATGACCAATCTGTCATTTTCAGAATTTTTTCCATCTTGTATTACATTTTTATGTCTATTTCCTAAACATATACATCTTGGCAAAATTCTCACTTATCTCTCAAAATCTCATTATCTTCTTAATCCCTTCCATGAAGATGTGAATTATTAAATTATCTAATTATAAACATACAATTTTGGGGAATTTGCTTTTTTTTTTTTGGGCAGTTATAAGTTTTGATGAGTTATCCTTTCTGCTTATCTTTCCATAAAGCATCTGCCTGGACTAATTTTTTCTTTTTTATAGAATACTTCTTTTGAAAATATTTTAAAGGAGAATCTCAATATAATTTCTGAAATTTCTATGCTTAACAAAATATTGTTTTCATCCTGTCATTTTATAATATTTTGCTAATAAAATTTAGGACAGAGTTCTTCAGTAGATTTTAAGAATTGAGGTCCAGCAAAATATCACCCACAAAATATCATCTATGTACTTGGGAGGAAAAAAGAATAAATAAAGTTTAAAAATAAAGAGATAGAAAAAGATAAAACTGGCAACGTCAAAGAATAATCTAAAAATGGTGTACATATATGTTTAGGAAAAGTCACATATAAGAATGTTTATAGCACACTATTAAAAATAACCCTCCCTAAAATGGAAAACAAACAAATGTCTAGTAACAATAGTATAGATAAATAAATGTGGCATTTAAAGAATGGGATCATATACAGCAATGAGAATGAGTGAGCCACAATTACATGCAATAACATGGATAAAATGTTCAAATCTACTGTTGAGTAAAAGAACGAAGATACAAATGAGGACATTGTCTATGACGCTATTTATATGAAGTTCACAAACAGATAAGTCTAGCCTATGGTGTTGAAAGTAAGAGAGTGGTGGAAAGGTGGCAGTGACGAAAAGGGTAGTCAAAGAGAGGGCAGGCTCTGATGAACAGGGAATGGTAACTTTTTATCTGCTTCTGGCTATGCACGTGTATTCACTCTATGACAATTGGGTGCTCATGATGTATGCATTTCACCTTGTGAACAACACATTTAATAAAAAAATTTTAAGTATTTAAAAAAATGATACTTTTGTGGTAGTTGTTATAAAAGACAAAGTAGAGTTCAAAGTTATTTTTTCTTCCATATTTTGAAAGTTAACTCATTGCCTTCTTGCATCCAGCGCTGCTTTGTGACATTTAAAGTCACTTTGATTCTTTTTGTTGGTGTCTCTACTTGTCATGTTTGAAGCTTTAAGAGTTTTCTTTTAGTTTCCTTAATTTGACCTTTAATTTCGCTATATATGTATCTTTCTCTTATGTATCTTGTTTGCCACTCCATGAATATTTTAGTCCTTTCACTGTTTGTTTTTCTGGGAAAAAAAAATCAGTTATTATTTTATTTACTGCCCTGGAATTTGCAGCCTTAAGTATAATAGAAGCTCTGTCCCAATACCTTGTCGTAGGTGTGGTGGTCAGGGGTGGTGGTCGGGAACACAGAAAAGGCTATAGAAATTGAACACTTCATTGATTTGTCTTTTGTTTAAGAGCCAAGAACTCCGGAGCTTGTTAAAATAAGAAAAATCGTCGTCATCAATGCAAGTGGAAGAAAATTTCTCACAGCAGAGAAAAAAAAAAAAAGTCACATTAATAAAGGAGCGATCATTACAGCATTGATGGTTTAAATACATAATTTGATTCTGGATACAAATAAATACACATTTGCTTTGCAAACTTTCTATTGGTTAAATTTAGCTTCAAAATATTTGAGTTTTCCGAGATGGTAACTGGGGAAACTGTAACATTTCTCAAAAATCATTTCATACTTGCGTGGTCCACAATGCAGCCTGTCATTCCTTCAAGCACCACGCAGTGAGGCAATTCATGTCTTCCCACCCCCTCCTTTCCCTTTCTTTGTCTGTATAATGAAAATGGAAACTATCTTTTCCCAAACACTTGCTCAGTCTTACCAGTTGCAGCCTATAAAAATGGGGAAATTCATTGAAGATCGGAAAAGATGAGTACTATTTAATCTCCCTTTATACCTCTGCGTTGGGGACTAGGGGTGGGCGGGTAGAGGTAGGCGCCCAGCGGGGGCGGGGCCGGAGCCGGGGCGGAGGAGGAGTTAAGCAGCGAATCCGTGGGGAGCAAGGCGTCGTCGCTCCGCGAAACTGGAAGGGCTCTGCCTGGTCCGGTGTGAGATCCCTCCAGGCTTCCCAGCAGCTATCAAATAACCTGCGCGGCCAGGAGCGAGGATGGAGTGTCTGGTGAGCTGGGCCAGGCGAGGGAAACAGGGGCAGGTTGGGCGACTCCTCTCCGGTGGCCCTGGGGGCGATGTTAGGCTGCGAACTGCTAGGCTGCGGCTTTCCCCTCTCTGATTCAGAGCTGGGATTCCCGCTTGCGCTTTCCTCTCAGTTCTGAACCTTGCAGAGAAGCGGATCTTGCCTTCCAAAGCGGGCTTTATAGGCCATACTTCCATTCCTAGGGGTGCGATTCTGTCGCGGTAAACTGGAAACAGGATGCTGCCAGGTGCAGGCTCCGGAGACGCTTTTCCGATCGATCACTGACATCCTTGGAGAGGAAATGGGCCTGGAGGCGGACGCTGGCTGCGTGGATAGAGGGTGCTGTATTGGCTCCATTTTGGTCCCGAAATCTGGGCTGGGGTTGCAGAATTTCAGGATCAGGCTGGCTCCCCTGTGATGCTTCAGCCTCTTTCTGCATCCTCTGGGCCTTTGCCGTGGGAAGTCAAAAGGATCGGATAAATCAGAGTTAAAACCCAGGGTATCCGTGAGAAACGCATTTTGTTATCCAGGATCTAGGTATATGACAAAATGAAGGAAGGAGAGGATTTTCATTTACACTGGTAACTGATATAATAATTAAAAAATCTAAATACAAGTAATGCCTCAAGGTAATTTTTTTTGCGTATGGTTTATTGGCTAGACTACACAGTTATTGTCTTCCTTAACAAAGAATGGTGGCCTCTAAGCTAGTGTTTACTGAGTGCCAGGTACTCTTAATCTTCACCACTGTCCTTCAAAGGAGTTATTACCCAGTTTTACAAATAAACAGGCAGACAGGTGAATTTTTCCAAGTCCATATGACTGTGGCAGCTTCAGGATTTGAACCTACAATTTTCAGGGCAGGGGCAGTGTAGCTGCCAGATGGACAGCTGTCAGGTAAGACCCAGGTCTCTAGACTCTGGCCCTCTTGTCAAGGGTTATAAGTGGACTTCTCTACTTCCATTATCGTGTGATCTAATTAATGAATTTTTTAAGCTATGTAACACATACTGGCATTTACCATATCTTAAGCACTGTATTAAGTACTTTAAATGCTTAATTAATTCTCAGAGTAGCTTTAGGGAGAGAGCAATTGGCCAGGTTGTGGTGGTCAGGCTCTCTCATCCCACTCCACTCGCGTCCTACAGCTGGGATCATTTGTGGTACCGCACACATACCTCATGGTGTAGCCCCATATAAGCACCGCCTAAAAGGTTCTAGGAGAGTAAAACTGAGTCAAATGTTGGTTGTTGCTGCTGTGTCAGCCATCAGAGAGTAAAGCGTGTCTGCCTTGCCATGGTGAATAAAGAATGTCTGCAGTTCCTATGACTCCTTGCAGCTTCTTCCAGCTTCTGCACTTATGCCTTGCCTACCCTGGGTTCAATGAATAGTGAGATACAGTGAGACAACTGGCATAGTTGGCAGGATACCCAGCAGGTAGAGGATCCTGAGGCTCCACAGGAGAGTCAGCAGGGAAGCGGTGGATGGTTCACCTGCTAGCACTGAAAAGGTGTTACAGGAGATGAGTTCCCACTTGCCAGACAAGGTGGCATGGACTGCCGCTGGCACCGTGGGGTGCCTTTTCCTGACTGCCCCGAAGGCGAATATGGATAGTGCCACGATGCCATGCAAGTGTGTAAGTTTCAAAGAGAGGAGAAGAGCTAGAGCAGTGTCTGCATATGCTGGAGTAAGAGAAGCATGGCCTTGATGAGACTGCCTATCCCCACTTACTAGCAAGGCCATTGGCAACTGAAACCAGAGCAGCAGTTTAAGCACCGATAGCAAGAGATATGGGTGGTTACATGAGCTGATGATATGGCTTATGACCTTGAGATACAGAGAACAGTGTACTATAAAGGCTGTGTCCTATGATGTGCTAACAGCGTACTGTAAAGGTTATGTCCTCAGATTTAGGAAAGTGTAATCATGTTGGTGGGCAGTGAAGATCCCAAAGATCCCCTCTTTGAAGGGGTGGGCCCAGCACCTGTCGGGAGGTTTTGTGGGTCCTAAATGAGAGACTCCTCAGGGGTAGAGTCGCCCCTGTGGAGGTTACTCGCCAAGGGAATATCGTGGAAGATGGGCACGTAGATTGTGTGGCGAGAGACCCTGAAGGGGTGGAATGTAGGGAGTGAACAATTGGCCAGGTGTCAGTGATCAGGCTTTCGCCTCACTCCGCTCAAATCCTGCAGCTGGGATTGTTTGTGGCGCTGCACTCAGGCATCATGGTGTGGCCCTATATAAGTCCCACCTAAAAAGCTCGAGGAGAATCAAGTTGAAGCGAGTTGCATTGAGCTGCATGGTCATTGCTGCTGTGTCAGCCAGTAGAGTAAAGCCCGTCTGCCTTGCCATGCTGAATAAAGAATGTCTGCAGTTCCTATGGTCTTTGTATCTTCTTCCAGCTTCCCCACTCACGTCTTGCCTACTCTGGGTTTAGCAAATAGTGAGATACAGACAGTAACCTAATGAGATAACGGCTACATTGATTTAGTGTTTATTTGTATCAGTCACTTTATAGGAACTTTACATATACCATCTCATTTAACCTTGTTAACAGAGAAGATTGGTACTATTTTTTTTCTGTATCTCCAAGAGGTAAAATGATTTGTCTAAGCTTACACACCTAGTATTTGTGCTAGCCTGAATTCAAATTAGCCAGAAGAAATGTGTGCCTAATTAATAGCAAGGCTTTCTTTCTAATTCTTTTCACCTCAATCACTGTGCTTCTGTTTCTTAAATGTTACTGTCTCCCAATTCCCACATCTTGTGTTTTGGTGTGTGTCTGCTTTTTCTCTTATCCTAAAATACAGATTTTTACTCTGAGAGCTAAACTATTTGCATTCCTCATCACAGCCTTTACTAGAACCTGGATTTCCATGTAGCGTGATGGTGTGGAATCAGAATGCCAAAGAAAACTTCTGGTTTCAGAAGCCAAGGTTTTGAAATAACAAGAGCCTAAGCATTTGAGTTTTAAAAGCCTAAATGATGAAAGACCAAGGACAGGCATTCATCCAAGAAAAAGCTGATGGGCAGAATACAAGGTGATGGAGGAGGCAGCTTTTCTGACCCTAGGCTGGGAGAGCAAAGAGAGACTGATTAGCATTGGTTTGTGTCCTGAGAAGGATACTCTGTGCCTGGCTCCAGGAGTGGGGAGTTTAGGAGGATGGTGAACAGAACTTACAGGTAGGTGTTGAAATCAAAGAACAGAAAATAGCTGTTCCTTGCTTTCCTAGAGGCAACTGTGGGAAGAGGCAAGCCTATCCACCATGGCAAGGGAACAGTAAAACAGAGACGGATAGATACACGGGAGTCTAGGCGGAGACCCTTGTATAATTCTCCTTTGTTCCGCATAGGAAGGATCCAGGGGCACAGAATCCAGAGAATTGGGAAGCATGAGAGAACACCCTGTAAGCGCAGGATTTAATTGCACAAACTGATTATCCAGAGGATGACTTGAGGGGAGCACAATGCCAAGATGAATAGATGGTTGTAACCAAGGGTTAATAGTCCTGTCCCAAGACTGGATGCAGTGCCAGAGACTGGGACAATTCTGAAGTGACAGTGAATTGAACTATCAGACAGAGATTATGTAACATTCACTGAAATTTAGTCTCTACCTCTAGTAGAATAGTAACATGAAATAAAACTGAAGTTCAGTTAAAGAAAGATACAGGGAAATCTACATTTCTTAAACACCTCAGTTATAGAAAAATATAGAAATATAGGGAAAATTTACCTTACAATGAACACGCTAATGTAGACCAAGACTGTGGGACTGCTGTGGAGTAATCTGTCTCCATTCCACTCTTCATTTCATAGCAAAATGATTCCCAGAGTAATACTCTCTTAAATACTACAATGATTTGTTAAAAAAAGAAAAACACACACACACAAGGCCAAGGGTTTCTGCCCAGACACATGAAAATAAAGCAAGGGGGAAGAAAAAAAGCCAAATACTGGTTTTAAAAGGTACAATTTATAGAAATTGTGCAGAATTTGCAGGAAAATCTCCCTCAGCAAATATCAAGGCATGTTCTGCAAAGTGGTTACACCTGAGTTACGTTTTTAATATTATTTGGATTATTTGGGGAGTAAATGTTCTTCAACATTTGCAGTCTGTGTTTTCTGGGTATATTTTTGGCAGTTTGTTTTCTCAGCAGTCTTGACAGTGGTGGCTTTGGGAGCACAGCCCTAAATTGCTAGGAATGGCCATAACGAAAGAACCGCATGGCTGCTTTTCCGGTCCCATCCTAAGCACCCTCTGTTATTTCTTCTATTTATAGTCCCTGGTTCTGCTTCCACAAAACCAAAGGCTTCCAGCGGTTAAAACTTGAGCTGCTATTTTTCCTGATACAGCAATTAGACTGAAGCCCCCTTAGCTTGTCCGCATTCAAATGCCCATTTCTGTACTTGCTCTCTGTCTTCAGGTGTTCAGAAGGCTCGTCTGTCATCTGTCTACCTTCCAACTGATTTGGTTCTTGGCAGCACTGATGTTATGCAGGGCACAAGGTAAAGATACTCAATTCCCCTGCGTGGAATCCAGGAAACACAGTTTCTGGAGTGGACACCTGACCACTCTTATCTATGCTGTGTTCATTTGTCTGCATGAATTATTTAACCGTGTAATTTGTTTGGAAGACTGGGAGTGGTTCTTTCTGCTTTCCAAATTTTTGTTTTCAAAAACTTTAATATTAAGAAACTTTTCACAGATAAAACCAGACATGAAAAAAAAATTCTTTCTGAATTAAGACATCATTTTTCACCTACTAAAGTGCATAATGTTTAAAATAATAATTCCTTATGTGTGTGAAGACATGGGAATGCGTGGTGGAGCAAGAATGAACTTGGCCTCTAGGGCAAGTAATCTGGCAATAAGCCTTAAAACTGGGTGTATCCCTCTTACAGCAAAATATTAAAAATAGTGAAATATGAAAGCTACATGGGTTCACATAGTCTATTATATAAAACACACCTGTGCTGTCCACTTATCTGCTGAATTTCCTACTTCTGCCAGACCTTTCTCCTTGGTTCCATAGGAGACCACACCTCACTTACTGCTGGCCTTTTATTACCTTTTGCGTGGTGTGTACTATGGGCTTCTCTGATAGCTCAGTTGGTAAAGAATCCGCCTGCGATGCAGGAGACCCCAGTTCAACTCCTGGGTTGGGAAGATCTGCTGCAGAAGGGATAGGCTACCCACTCCAGTATTCTTGGACTTCCCTCGTGACTCAGCTGGTAAAGAATCCGCCTGCAATGCGGGAGACCTGGGTTCAATCCCTGGGTTGGGAAGATCCTCTGGAGAAGGGCAAGGCTACCCACTCCAGTATTCAGGCCTGGAGAAGTCCATGAACTGTATATTCCATGGGGTTGCAAAGAGTCGGATATGACTGAGCAACTTTCACAACAATGTGGTGTGTACTATAGTCATCAGCCTTCACAGGGGTACAAAAGGGATGCTTCACACCATGTGTAGCTCAGAATTTACCAACTGGGGTACCCTAAATGGAATTTCATATAAGCAGCAAATAATTGTAAACTTTCCATTAAATTATGTCTTGCATAGTCAAAGAGAAAAATCACCCTAGAAGTTAAAACTCTAGTTTTGATCCCCTTTTTACCCTCTATTCTAAAAGCAGCAATTTATTCAAATCTATGCTCTGCACTTAGCAAACCTTTAGGAAATCCCACATAACAACAGCTATTCCCCTAGAATATTTTGTAACTATCAAGAGTGTACCTCACTAAAATGGGAATGGCGGTGTCAGTTTGTATTTGTTGCTATGCCCATCTTCATTCTTGATGTTGTAGAGCATATATTCTTTTTTTCTAATTACTCTAGTCATTTTATCTGTGTTATTAGTCTTAAAAAAAAGCAAGATTTTGGTGTTTTGATTAAGTCAGTATTTTGTGTACTATTAATTTGTGCTTTTAACTTTATTAATTCACTCCTTTTATCAACTTTTGGTGTTTGGGAATTTTGATTGCATGTAGGTATTCATTTTTCAATCTTTCCTGTTTCCCAACAAATTAAGTTAGGATTAAATATTTCCCCCTGAGAACTGCTTTATAAGCCTCTACAGATTTTAATATATTATATTCTTATTATCATTTATAGTGATTTATAACTTTTGTTATGATTTCTGGTATAATTAAGGAGACAAAAGTATGTAAATTTCTAATTTTATTGCATTATGGACTGAGTTCAAGGTCATTTTTTTGGTATACTACTTCAAGTTTAATTTGAGGGTATGTTTCACATGTGGTTTGAAAAACATGTATGTTTTCTTTTGGGTAAAGTTTTATAAATACATACTCATATGCACATATTACATGTACAAATATTTGTTTTTAAAGTCTTCTATATCCTTGTATTTGATTTTATTTCTTTACTTATTTTTTAATAGATGGAAGTGAAAATTCTGAGAGAACAGTGAAAAATTCTCCCATTATGATTACAGATTTATGCATTTTCCTTTGTAGTTCTATTAGCTTTTGATATATTTCAGAGTTATGTTGTTAGGCACATGAAGGTTCATGAGGGATATATCTTATTCCAGATTCCTCCTTTTATCATTTTGAAAAATACATTTTTGTTTCTTACAGTGTTTTTGTCTTCCATTTCCCCTTCTCTTTCCTTTTAAAAATCTTACTTGGACTAATATTGAAATATCAGTCTTTCAATATTTCTTTAATCTTTTCTGTATTTTTAACCCTTCCAATTCTGGAAGAATTCTATGATCTGGTCTTCCTACTTACTCATTTAGTCTTCAGTGATACTCATTCTGCTAAGGCAGCCAGATTGTGAAAAGAGGTTATATTTCTCATTTTATACATCTCTGCTGCTGCTGCTGCTAAGTCGCTTCAGTCGTGTCCGACTCTGTGCGACCCCATAGACGGCAGCCCACCAGGCTCTGCCGCCCCTGGGATTCTCCTGTTTACAGTGCTGGTTTCTTTTCACATTTAAGACATCACATTTGTTCATGTAAAAATGCTTATTTATTCATTTGTAGAATTTGTTATTCCTCTGTCATTGTGTTAGCATACTCAAGTGTTTGTCTATTATTGTATTGAGATTTCCCATTGAGTCATCCATCGTTATCAATATGAGTAGCCAGCATTGGAGGGGGAAGAAATTATTGCCATACCTAATATTCTGTACTACATTCAGTAAAAATGGGGGACTGTATAGATTGTAATTTGGTTGTCAAAGCTCTCTGGTGCTATCAGCCTCCTGGAGCATTGTCTTGTACATCTCTCTGTCCATGTGCCTATATTTACCGCTGCTTACTCACGGCAGACATCACTACTGTTGCCCCTTCCTTTTCAGATGTGTGTGTGGAATGTATAGGGCTGCTGTAACTTCTTCACTTAAACTAATCACTGCATATTGTCCATTGGCCCTTTCTTATTCCTAACTGTTACTGTTCCAGGCATAAACTCACTTGGTGATACTTCTGTCCTAGCTGGCAGTTTCCATCATCAACCTCATTTCACCTAATTTCCAGCCTACAGGGATTCTTCATGTAAATTCTGGTCACTGGGAGTTTGCTTTCTTATTTTTCTACTCTGCTACTCTTAAAGACTGAACAAACATATTTGAACTTATATTTCTCTAGCAACATCAGGAAGGTAGGTAAATGTTTTATTTTTTGTATTTTTCTTTCTTTCTAAATTTGACTTTGAACATGCATTTTTTAAATCAAAAATGTATATTTGTGTATGTATTAAAATATAAAATATAAATGTTCTTTTATGATTCCATGATGAAAGTGGTGACCCAGGATGTAAGAGGGCTGCTGAACACACCTGCTTCTTTAAGATGCTCTCTGCAAAATCCCCAGGAAGTTTTGATTGTGACATGGCAAAAAATCAAGGCTGTAAGCCCAGAAAACATGATCACCTACAGCGAGAACCATGGGGTTGTAGTCCAGCCTGCCTACAAGGACAAGATAAACATCACCCAGCTGGGACTCATGAACTCAACCATTACTTTCTGGAATACCACCTTGGAAGATGAGGCGTGTTACAAGTGCCTCTTTAATACCTTTGGTTCTGGAAAGATCTCAGGAATAGCCTGCCTCACTCTCTTTGGTGAGAGTCTTTGAGAATACATTGTCTCTAGCTTGAAATGTTATTTTGAAGAATGTTTGAAATGTAGTGATAGTAGTACCTAGTCTTTCAGGATCCTAGCCCCAGAAAGGTTCATTGGAAGACTCTTGGCCTTTCATGCCGATTATGTAACTGTGGTTATGGTTATTTGGAGAGTTCATAGAACTATGTTGAACCTTTGCCTGAAGTTATCTTTGCCCTGAAGAATGCTGTTGTCATCAAGAGTAAACTAAGGACCATAGTGAGGATAATTTCTCCCTAAGCAGTGCCATGGTTCAGACCTGGCATTGCCATTAGGAGTCATATGACCCTAGAAGAGTCCTGTCCATGGTGTACTGCACCATAAGTGTGAAATAGATCATCTCTAAGGTCCCTAAGAGCTTTCATATTTTTTAACCTAAGGACAAAGCCAGATTGGGCTAAACTGGAGCCAGTTATGGGGGTCCCTTTCATTTTGCTTCAGCGGAGCTTTCGCAAAATTGATAAGCAGCCAAGTAGCAGAGAGGTTCTTCATATCCAATGCCTGCTAGTGATTTAACTGAAAAATAAGCATTCTTCTAAAATCTAAGAGGCTTAGTTTGACAGGATTCCTTTCCTGTTAACTGATGCTTAGCTGGGATCAAGAACTGAGAACTAGGAATAAGGGGTAGCTTTGGAGGATGCACACTTGGTGGTGGTTTTAGAAGGGAAAAGCCAAACTTAGGGTTATTGGGAATGTTGAAAGGAGAGTTTGAACACACCAAGAATATTGGACAAGAGATAAGGAGAGGCTCAGTAAATAAGAATGCAGAGGAGGTAGGACAACACCAGATAACACGTTTCTTTCACTTATTTTGTCCGTGAGTCGTCTCTGTAGGATCTTGCATCAGGCTTTTCTTCTTGATTTCTATTTCTCCCATTCCTTTGTCTCCTGTCTCCCTGTTTTTCTGTGTCTCTTCCTTCCTCCAATCCTTCCTCCCTCTTCATTTTTTTCCTCTTTTGCTCTTTTTCCTTCCCTCCCTCCCTCCCTCATTTCCTTTCACGGTCCCTTATTTCCTTCTTTCCATCATTTTCTTCCTTTTCCTTCTTGTGTCATATTTTTCTCATTTCTGTTGTTTCCTTTCTCTTTTTTGTTCATCTTTCTCTCTTGCTCTCTTCCTTTACTCATTTATCTTTGAATAATTTGTATGCCTGAAACGCAGACTCCTCTGTGTCTTCTAGCTGGTAATTCTGTAGTTCTTTTCCTCAATGACACTTTCTCACCATAAGGAATAGCTTTCATCCAAGTAATTCTTTGAGACACCAGAGAACCCTGCTAGCCAGGCTAGCCATTTCAGCCATACTGGCCCTCCTTTACTTTTATTTCTCTTCCCCCAGGGCTCACTGATGTTAGTAATCTGAGCACTTTGGACAGAGCCATAGTCCTCCTATAGGCTCATTTCCTCCAGCCTACTCCCACCCATCCACCTCTTGAACTTCTAAACACAGACAAGCTTTTATTTAGCACTGTCCTTTAATTATCTTGTGGGCTTCAAAGCCAGCCATAGAAAGACGTTTGCATTTGCTCAGCAGAGATAAACTGTATATTCCAAAGAAAATGAACTCATTAGTCAAGGGACTTTTGAAAGGGAACAGGGTACAGCTGACCTAAAAATGTCCTTTTTTCATAAGCTGTTTATTTTCTGTTAACTCTGTAAGGTGATCTCCAAGGTCCTTACAACTGTCATTCTGTAATTTTTCTGACTACTGACTGTGAATATATAATTTGCATTTTGTATAGATATTTCAAACAGGGACTTTCTAAGTCTTCTCCATGCCTCTTATTCTTTTTTTTTTTTAATTTTTATTTTTACTTTATTTTACTTTACAATACTATATATGCCTCTTATTCTTATCTTTGCCCTGAAGAATACTGTTGTCATCAAGAGTAAACTAAGGACCATAGTGAGGATAAATTCTCCCTAAGCAGTGCCATGGTTCAGACCTGGCATTGCCATTAGGAGTCATGTGACCCTAGAAGAGTCCTGTCCATGTTGTGCCAGAGTTTGTCTATCTGCACCATAAGTGTGAAATAGATCATCTCTAAGGCCCAGTTCCGAACAGAAAAAGGCTTTTTATAAGTGGCAGCCCCTCTACAGGCTCTCTGTTCTGAAACTGCTCTGCTTTTCTGAGGAGTGCAGACCACCTGGGTGGAGGTGCTGATTGATAGATGTTGTCCAGCTACTTGAGAGGGATACCCAGAAGAAGGCAGAGATACTGCATTGCCCACAAAAGAGAAAAGAAAATTATTCTCTGCACTGTTTGGGAGGAAATGTACCCTCTGTCCATCTAGCTAATTCTCTTAGAGACAGACTCCATAGAGGATCATTCTTGTCACAGGGTTGTATAGGCCAGTCTCCACCCTGCTGTTCAGAGAATTAGACGGGAAGAGAAAGCCCTAGTTTGGACTGGATGTGCCACATTAGCTCTCTAGCCCATTGTGTTTCTGTAAAGATCTTTCTCTCATCTCTCTGAGGAGAGTGTGGGACTCACACCGGATTTTATAACTGATGGCAGATCATTTTTTTTTTTTTGTCCCAGTACAGCCCACAGTATTTCTTCACTATAAATTATCTGAAGATCACCTAAATATCACTTGCTCTGCCAATGCTCGCCCAGCCCCTATGATCTCCTGGAAAGTCTCTGGGTCAGGGATTGAGAACAGTACCAAGATCGTCTCACACCCCAATGGAACAACATCTGTCATCAGCATCCTCCAGATCAAAGACCCCAAGAGGCAGGTGGGGAAGGATGTGATCTGCCAGGTGCTACACCTGGGGACTGTGACCGACTACAGGGAAACTGTGAACAAAGGTAAGAGAGGTTTTCTGTGGTACGTTTGTGGACATACACCTGCAAGGTGGTGCATGCTCTGCAGAGCTTGTTGGCCTCTTAGCAGAGAAGCTGATAAGGCAGAGAATTGGATAAGTAGGGAAAGAAAAACAGAGTTGAGGAAGCTAGTATAGCCTATTTTATTGCTTTGGCAATTGTGGTCTGTTGCTCACACACTGAATGCTTTTACTGAGATCCATCCATTGATTAATTCTTCTGTGCTCCTGAGTATTTGTTATGCCAGAAATGTGACAGCAAGGACTCAGTCCCCAAACACAGGAAGCTTCTAGCCCAGGAAGGAATGCAGAAGGAGCTGGGTAGTTGTAAAAATGCAGGTTAAATGCTTCAATAAGAAAGCTATGGTAGGAGTTTGGGGTTTTTGAGCAGGGGCCACCCATTCTCCTCACTTGACCCTGCAACAAACCATTCACT
Organism: Ovis canadensis; assembly: GCF_042477335.2. Taxonomy (NCBI): domain Eukaryota; kingdom Metazoa; phylum Chordata; class Mammalia; order Artiodactyla; family Bovidae; genus Ovis; species Ovis canadensis. The sequence goes on from NC_091245.1 coordinate 180,422,998, forward strand.
GATAAAAGGGAAAAAAAAAAAGAACTCTGTGGTATAACATGGGAAGATTGAGAATGCAGAGAAGGAGCATCAGCTCAGTCTAGAGGGATTACAATGTTTTCCTGGAAGCAGTCACATCTGGGGCAAAACCTTTGCATAATCTACACTATGGGAAAGGGGCAATAGATCTTTCAGGAAAGAGGCCAATCTGAATTTTCCCAACCCCATTTTAAAATAAATTGCCTCCCGCTCAGGACCTCTTTTGCTGTCTTGTATTTCCATCTAAACTGCTATCTCTGAGTCTCATTGATACAAGAGGTAAAGCTGATGGGAGAGAGAATAAGAAAAGGAGTGGTCTTAGAGGCAAGACACTTCAGGGACAGCAGCCAGAGTCACTTTTCTCTGCGTAGTTTTGAAGCACTGACTCTGGATGAGGCGCTCCGTTAACAAGCCTCCTATAGAAAGATATTGCTGCTTTTTTCAGGGTACATTGTGAACCCCGAAAAGTTCATGCCTCATTGTCACGTGCTCAGTTGCTCAGTCATGTCCAACTCTTTGCGACCCCATGGACTGTAGCCCACCAGGGTCCTCTGTCCATGGAATTTTCCAGCCAAGAATATTGGCGCAGGTTGTCATTTCCTGCTACAGGGGATCTTTCCAACTCAGGGATCAAACCCATGTCTCTTGCATTGGCAGGAGGATTCTTTACCACTGCGCCACCTGGGAAGCCCAGATAGTCTCTAATGAACATGTCCTATAGTCATTTCTGGGGTCCTTGAAAAAGCAAACTAATCAAAAAGTAAACGTTAAGTAAATTTGGTCAAGATGTTTGTGGTGTTAGATTTGGACATTTATGACAAGATCCTCAGATTTTGCCAAGGTGAAGGGTAAATTTCCCTAAAAAGCAAGAATCTGAAAAGGAACATGTCTTCTTTTCCAAGAGTGCCAAGAAAAATGGACTTATTATCATTTATAACATTTATATGTCATTTGTATATTTGTTTATTCTGCAAGCATTTACTAAAAATCTTTCACAGTTAAACCATTATGTCAAGTACTAGATCTATTGAAGACAAATCTGAACTCTTAACTAGTGTCTAGCACTAGTGAGACCAATCTGAAGGTGCTCAGTTAAATTATGACATGACAGATCCCATTATAAAGGTATGGAGAAGATGCCAGAGACTCCCAAATCAGTGCTTTTTCTGACTTTGTATTACACAGTGACACTGAGGAACTGATATTTAGGCTAAGTTGCATTTACTGACTACTAGAAAGAAGTTGAATAACAAAGACATTGATTAGAAGGAACACAATTAAAACATGGAGATGAATTATTCCTGGAGGCTAGAATCATGAGATTCATTATTTTTCCTTTATATTTTTCTATATTTTCCAAAAATTCCTAAATAAACACATTACTTTAATGGACAGTATGGCAAAGATTATGTGCTTTGAAGGCAAACAGACCTCTGACCAAGCCTTGTTCTACCAATTACTACACTGATTTGGGGCTTACCCAACTTCTCTGAGCCTCAATTGTTGTTTTAATCTGTTAGATGATAGTATTAATAATACCTAACTCAAGCTATTTTGAGGATTAAAGGAGGTAACACATTCAAAGCTCTTACTACATATTAACCACATAAAACATGTTAATTATTATTATGTAAATGCTATTAAAATAATATAAGGTCATGAATGTAGACCTTTATATACATAAGAATAATTTTCATCAAAAGCACAACTCTAGTAAAAACTCATTACAACTATCTCTTTATTACTTTTTTGCCTCTACAGCTTCCCCTTATCACTAGTTTTTCCTTTTCTCCTATCAATATCCACAGGCTTTTGGTTTTCAGTTCCACTGCTGTTAAGCATCGTCTCCTTGGTAATTCTTCTGGTCTTAATCTCAATTCTACTCTACTGGAAACGTCATCGGAACCAAGATCGAGGTGAGTCCCATGGGAAGTAAAAAGAAGGAAAAAATTATTGTTTAATGACAATCTGGGGTTCAAATGAAGATATAAATAAGGGATGAGTGCTTAGTCATGTCTAACTCTTTGTGACCCTGTGAATTGTAGCCCGCCAGGCTCCTTTGTCCGTGGGATTCTCCAAGGCAAGAATACTAGAGTGGGTTGCCATTTCCTTCTCCAGGGCATCTTCCCAACCCAGGGACTGAACCTGGGTCTCTTGCATTGCAAGCAGATTCTTTACCATCTGAGCCACCAGGGAATTCCTAAATAAGGGGTGATAACCATGAAATTAAAAGACACTTTTTCCTTGGAAGAAAAACTGTGATGAACCTAGACAATGTATTAAAAAGCAGAGACATCACTTTGCTGACAAAGGTCTGTATAGTCAAAGTTATGATTTTTCTAGTAGTCATGTATGGATGTGAGATTTGGACCATAAAGAAGACTGAGCACCAAAGAACTGATGCTTTCAAACTGTGGTGCTGGAGAAAATGCTTGAGAGTCCCTTGGATTGCAAGGAGATCAAACCAGGCAATTTCCTAAAGGAAATCAACCCTGAATATTCATTACAAGGACTGATGCTGAAGCTGAAGACCCAATACTTTGGCCATCTGATGTGAAGAGTCAGCTCACTGGAAAAGAACCTGATGCTGGGAAAGATTGAGGGCAAGGGACAGGGATAACAAAGAATGAGATGGTTGGTTGGCATCGCTGACTTAATGGATATGAGTTTGAGCAAACTCCAGGAGAGTGAAGGGTAGGGAAGCCTGGAGTGCTGCAGTCCAAGGGATCATAAAGAGTCAGACATGACTGAGCGACTGAACAACAGGTCAGCTATCCCACTGAAGAGACTGTGAACTTGTCCAATGTGATCACCAACTGAATAGTGTTTTCTATGTTGTATGCTCACTATGGCTCAGACACTCTAGGCAATACACAGGGGATAATAACTGCATCATGTCATCCTGCCCTTATACACTGTTAATTTCTTTCCATCTCCTACAACATCTATCACAGTATCTTATGTATACTCACTAAATGTTCATTACAAGAATGAATGACTGAATGGAAGGGTGGATTTTCAAAGGGATTTTTTCTATTCCACTTTTTAAACTGCAAATTCAGTACCTCGTAGATGCTGAGTCTAAACATTGTAAAAGAATAGAAAACAAGAGACACTATCAAACAAGAGGAGTCAGCCAGAGGGGAAGAATTAAATTTCTTTGGTTTCTGAAGACACTGCATAATTTATTAAAGCTAATGAAAAGGTGCAGTTTATGTTGTATGCAGTGGGAATTTTTTAGGATGAAGTGGTGCTGTGAGAGTTTTCTCCTGCTCACATGACTGACAGAAAGGGGAGGAAAAATGTTCACTTTGAGTGTTATTTATATTTCTATTAAACGTATCACTCATGTGCTACCTTTTTCCCTCTCTTTATATCTCATAGACTAATATCTTTCATGTTCTAAGCTTTTAGAACATTTAATTTTGCATAAGCCTTATATAAACACTAGATGAATTCTTGTGATTTTGTAAGAAAAACAACAGATCACCACCATCAATGACCTTTTGCAGATGTAGATAAAAGAATTTGTTCTGTAGGGAACAGGAGATTGCAAATCAGATAATCTTACTGCACATAAATTTAAGCCCACAGACCTCCCTGTGCTCAGTCACTCAGCTCTGACTCTTTGTAACCCCATGGACTGTAGCCTGCCAGGCTCCTCTGTCCATGGGATTATCCTGGCAAGAATAGTGGAGTAGATTACCATTTCTTTCCCCTGAGGATCTTCCCAACCCAGAGATCAGGGATTGAATCCAGTCTCCTGAGGCTTCTGCATTGGCAGATGGATTCTTTACCACTGAGCCACCTGGGAAGCCCTTAGCTCTCTGCAAAATGTCAAAGGCAGAAAGCCAGTTGACTCTACTTTTTTCAAACATTTTGCTTTTCCAGTTAAGAACTGAAGTTGACTTCCTTCCCCTAACACAGTTAACAGCAGGCCTAAAATTAAAATCCTGGTCTTCTGACCTCTGCTGGAATATTCTTCCAGTTATAGTTTCCAGACTTGAAAGGCACAGTTGTCAATTGTGTTTATTTCAACCTGTGTTTGCTGATATTGCTCTATACTTCTGTAAATGTATAAGCAGAAATGTAGGACATGTTCACATTCATTTTAAAATGTCCCCTTGAACAAGAATCTCATAATATAGTCCATTCAAGCCCAAGGTAAATTTCACTAGAAAGGGACTTTTGCAAAATAATTGTCTTTTGTTTATTAAGTCTCTTATTTTCTGGGAAATAGAATTGTTCAATGCCTTATTCAGTTGCTGAAGTAAAAAGAGTCAGCTTAAGGTTATTTGGCCCCATATACTTAAATAGCTAGTAAAATCAAGTGTTAGCTATGCTGGAGACAAACTCTCAAGGCTGAGAAAATACTGGTTTGTTAAGACCAAAACTTAAGTAACCCAGAAATTTGGAAGAAAAGGAAGAAAATCATCAAATATAGTGGCTTTTTAAAATTTCTTTAAGTAAAAAATTTTGATTGTTAATTTGTGATGGAAGTGAATAGTCCTACTACATTTGCTTGTCATCTTTAATTTTTATTTAATATTGGATTATAGTTGATTTACAATGTTGTGTTAGTTTCAGGCGTATAGCAAAGTGATTCAGTTATATATATATCTATTCTTTTTCAAATTCTTTTCCCATTTAGGTTATTACAAAATATCTTTCTTTACCCTTACTTTGTGTTTTTTTCCTCCTCTCTTTTTCTTTCTATTATCTTCTGAAACATAAAACTTTCAGATGGACAGGGAAACATGATCAGTCAAAATGACCCCAAGATTCTGGACCTCAGTGACCTGAAAAAATGGTCATGTGAACAGAAATGAAAGTGGAAAGGGGGAACTGAGAGTGAGTGAGTGAGTGAGTGAGTGAGTGAGTGAGTGTGTGTGTGTGTGTGTGTGTGTGTGTGTGTGTGAGAGAGAGAGAGAGAGAGAGAGAGAGAGAAAGAGAGAGATCAGTTTGTGGGGAAAGAAAAAGTAGAGGTGAATTAGTTTTCAAGCTTATTGAATATGAGTAGACAAAGAATCATCTCCATGGAGCTGCCGGTAGTAAGACAAATCTGGTAAGAAAAGTCTGTTAAGTTCAGTTCAAATCTTTGTTACATAAATGACTAAAGTATTTATTGTAGATGAAAATCACTGATTTATTGCTCACAAAAGCATTAGCAAATTTATAGGTTGTAGACAGAGGGGTAATCTCTAATGACAGATGTTATTTTCGTAGAGAAGTCAGGCCCCTTTTCCTGTGATTTGGTGTAGTGCCAGAGAGTGTTATGCTGGGTTTTTTTCCAACAGTAAAGCTGTTGTCTGAGGAAGGTGTGATGAGTTAGAGGCAGTTTCTCTTTGTACCATTTCTAGTGATATCATCACAGTTGCTTCTCATGAGACTACTACAATATGATAATAGATTAATAGGTTTTCAAAGAACTTTTTTTTTCTTTTATGAATCAGGACTGTATTACTAAATAGAAAGTGAAAAAAAAAAAAATTTCCCAGGGAAATTTCTTGATAATTTTTTTCTATTAAAGCCCAGTTGATGTCATAAATTTGCCCCTTACATATACTACAAAAACATTAAATTTGAGGTCAAGAATAATGTTTTATTTCTCATTAGCCAAACCACCAATGATTACAAGCTTCTCAGAAACAACTTCACTTTGGGGCATATTATCATGGATAATCACCTAATTTTTAGAAATTTTTATTGTGAGTAGCAGTCTTCTATTGTTTAGGTCATGGTTGAATTGGAAACCAATAGAAGACTTAGACAATCATGTGAAATGCATATTCCAAACTTCATTTTTCTTCAAAATATCTAACTATGTCAGATAAAAGTGATTTATTTAAACTCATATCTATATAATTACCTTGATTTTCCCCGCTTTGCTTCACAATAACCTAACCTTATAAATGGGTTCTCTGCAATGATGATAATGGCAATGTTAGCAAAACACTATATCCTGGGTAGAATCAAGTCATTTTCTCCTATTTTAAGATTAGAACTCTATCAAATAACAGCAGTACTCACTAAATAATTGGTGATGCTGAAATTGGAGATTAATTGCAAGAATAATATAAAAGATACATGTTTCCAAAAGAATAAAAATCTTTGCTTTACTAATAATTGTACTTAAGCTTCCCAGATGAAGGCTGGCTGAGTGGTAACTCTCAGCCCATCCCAGTGTAATTATAGTTTCAAGCAGAAGAAGGGATGCTTTAAATGAGAAAAGTGTGAAGCAGTTATTATTGAACAACCTAGGTTAGAACTCCTGGGAGAAATCTTGCATCCCAAGGTTATCTGTCTATAAAATTTTATGCTTGAATAGGTACCAATGCCCCCATCATATCAAAATGTCATAACAAAATCCAGTCATAATGTAGTTGGTTAACAGACTTGCAAGTCTGGGCATTCTTGCCTGAGCTGTTCTGTGTCTTTCACCATGGAACAGATTACTGGTATTAGAAATGTTGACACAGTTAAAACATGCAAAACTTCAGGTTCCAGTGAAGAATTACTTAAGATTACACAGAGAGTGAGATTTGAGATTTGGAGCCAAGATAAAATCCCAGATCTTTTGCTTCACTGTTTATCTGCCTTGTAGGGAGGCCCACATTCTCCCAATCTAAGGGCTAGAAAGCTAGTAGTCTTGTAAGGGCCTCTATCTGTCTAGTTTCTGACCATTCCCACCTTGATGTCCAATAAGTGAGTATCCACAGGAAACAAAGCTCAAGGTCTTATAAATAAAATACATGTGGATCATTTGGAATTCTTGAGCCTGCTCTTTTACTTGTAGTCTTACATGTATTATTAAGCAAGTACAATCTTGCTTAAGAACGCATGCTAAGTTGCTTCAGTTGTGTCCGACTCTGTGCGACCCCATAGACGGCAGCCCACCAGGGTCCTCCATCCACAGGATTCTCCAGGCAAGAATACTGGAGTGGGGTGCCATTTCCTTCTCCATTGCTTAAGAATAGTAAGCTATTATTTCCTAGAACTACTCATATCCTTTTAAAGAGAGTCACAGTGCCTCACAGCACACTGGGTCAGCGGTATCTACTTCCTCCTCTTTGCTGATGAAGTGTGCACTGGAGAATTCTGTGTTTATTGATCTTCTGAAAATCTATTAGAATAGAAATTATAGATGTTCAAAGTTCGTATCTTGATCTTTCTTTTACCCAGAGCCCTAGAGGAGTCACACAGAACCCTGAAAGTTATTTCCTGGTCTACTTGAATCTGACTCAGGAGGCAAGCAGAAGAAAGAGGATCATTCTCTAAGGAACCTAAAAGAGCAAAAAAAAAGAAAAAAAAAAAAAACCAGGAGTCAAAGGCCTAAGAATTTCAAGACTTTCCACTGCCACATAGGCCACCCAGTGCTTCTGTGAGTTCCCAGAGGAAGTCATTTTACCTCTCAGGTCTGTTGTAGGACTTGGTTTTGTAATATGATGTAGTATTGTGCTGTTGAAAGGATGCTGGACTTGGAGCCAGGAGCCACTGCTCGGAGGTTGACTTTGACTCCAACTGGTGGCAACTCTGTGTTAATCATATCTCAATGAACTTTCACATTCGCATCCAGAAAGTTAAGAAGTTAGACCAAATAATTTTCCATTCTGCTCTAAAAAAAGATGCAATTCCAGGGGGAAAAAAAAAATGATAAAAAGGAAAGAAAGAAGAATACAGGAAGGTAGGGACCAAAGAACTTTCCTGAGACTGCCTTTTGCCTTTCTGTGGATATGCCATCTCGTCTCCCCTTCTTGTGTGGTCCATAAGTCTATTTCCTCATCACTGGGTATCTTGTCCACTGCCTGCTCACTGATTTTGCTATTAACTGGTCTTTCCAGCAGTCTGTTTCACTGCTGTTCCTCATGTACTTCTGTGATGTTTACTACAATGGCAGTGGAACTCAACTTATTGTGAAGTAACATTGGCAGCTTTAACTTTGCTTATCTGCTTTTATAGCAGACTAAATATTGTTAGTCTTAGACAGCAGCTTGCATTTTTTAAAAAGCATGCATTTCTCATCCATTTGTCTCATAATATGACCCAGCCCTATTTTAATCATTCTAAATTCAACCTAGTGTGATGAAATATATTATGAAAAGAAGTGTTTAGAAAGTTTTCTGAATAGCAGTCAGTTAATTCAAATGCTTTGCCTCCCCCAACTTTTTTTCTCACAAGGTAACTTGTCACAATAGCAGAGGAAGCATGTATGGCTGTACAAACTCCTTTGTCATAAACATATTGTTCTAACTAGTGGAACAGTTTTGAACTCTTAAATCATCATTGGGCCAAGCTGGTGACTTTTTCAGTATCTTTTGCTTTCTTGTCTGTATCCAGTGACCTAGGAACTAAACCTTAAGTTGTCTTTATTGTTGTATTGAATATTTATATATTTAGTAAGCTTTTTGTATGTTATTTAATTATGTATTATTTCATATATTTGTATTAACATACTAAATAATTTAAAGTGTTTAACTATTTGGTTCATGATATTCTCTTGGGGAATGTGGAAAATGTGGAGATTAATGATAATACTTATATTTTCCCTCTGTGTGTGAAGCCCTCCCCTCTCTCTCTTAGTCTTTTAAAAGATGCTGTTGACATTTCTAATTTCTCACAACATCACAAGTCAGATGTCCTTTTCTGACCAGTGAGAGCTCCTTCATCTTGGTGATATGACCCAGTCAGTTTGGGAGCACTTCCTTATATATGCTGTTTTGATTTTGCTTTCAGATACTAACCTTTTCAAATGAATTAGCTCACACAGCTTTGAATTTGGTAGGATTTAATATCCTGCTTCTGATTTTGCTATATTCTGGCATCTCAGTTGCCAGATCAGATCGTGTAACTTAAAGCAGTAGCTCCAAACATTTAAAGGTCCCAGGGCCCCTTTACAATGTAAAAATATCATTGAGGACCCCAAAGAGCTTTCTTATATAGCAAATTATGTCTGTTGATATTTACCATATTTGATATTAAAACCAATACATTTTCAAAACAAAAACCTACAACCATACATTTCATTGGGTCATCAGAGTGATGCTAACATTATACATCAGGTAACTTCTGGAAAGCTCCACAACACATTTGTAAGAGAATCAAGAATAAGAAATTGGTGTGATTATGACAGTAGTTTTGACTTTGTGGAGCCCCTGAAATGGTATCAAGGGCAATTTTAAGAACTGTGCACTTAAAGGATAGGCAAAGAAGGAGACCATCTTATGAGATTTCGTGAGTGCCCAAAGGCACTCCTTTATGAAATAGCTATCTTCACAGTGCCTAAGCATTCCAACATAATTTTATTTAGGCCATTACCTTTCTGGGAATTCCCCTGCAAAGAAGCCTTGGTCTAACCCTTCTTCCTAATAATTAAATTCATGTATTAAATGGCTAATCAGTTATCTTGGAGGATACTGAGAGACTTGGACTTAGAATTGATAGACTTTGATGGGAAAGACTTGGGAGGGTCATAGAGAATGAAGAGAGACAGTGGAAGGCATAGCTCAGAGTGCCTGATTCCGAGAAGGCAGGTCCGAGTGGAGTCCCAGTGTTTCCCTGTGAGTGCTGTCCTCTTGCTCTTGGGAGGGGCTCACCAGGTCCCCCTTAACTCATCCTGACCCTTTCAATTAGGAGAGCTTTTTCTGAATTTGTGAATTAGAAAAAGACCGTTTGGGCTTTGTATATTTAATCAAGGTTGGGAAAGTTGTAAACATTTGAGTCACTTAGAATAACTCAATCACAAAATTTTCTTGGCAGTGAAAATTTATAAACTTTCCAGGGTGATGGTAAATGAGCTCAGAGATAAGGGAAAGCAAAAGAAGTTTTCTGTGCTTAAATAGAACTAAACCTCAAGATGAGAATGTAGGGGGAGGGGTTGGAACTTTTTCACTACCAACTAGATAACATTTCACACATACAAGTTCAAAGAATACAAAAAATACAAAATCCTCATGTCCAGGGACTATGAGGCTTTGGCTAAAAGAGTTTTCTTAGACCGACTTTCTTCTATGGTTATTTAGCTCATCGAGAAAGAGATATAACTTTCTAAAAATAAAGCTTCCTAAGAATTGATGCTTTTGAACTGTGGTGTTGGAGAAGACTCTTGAGAGTTCCTTGGACTGCAAGGAGATCTAACCAGTCCATCCTAAAGGAGATCAGCCCTGGGATTTCTTTGGAAGGAATGACACTAAAACTGAAACTCCAGTAATTTGGCTACCTCATGCGTAAGAGTTGACTCATTGGAAAAGACTCTGATGCTGGGAGGGATTGAGGGCAGGAGGAGAAGAAGATGACAGAGGAGAAGAAGATGACAGAGGATGAGATGGCTGGATGGCATCACGATGAACGTGAGTCTGAGTGAACTCCGGGAGTTGGTGACGGACAGGGAGGCCTGGCGTGCTGCGATTCATGGGGTCGCAAAGAGTCGGACATGACTGAGCGACTGAACTTAACTGAAAGTAATTCTTGACAACCGTAATTTTTTTTCCATTTGCTCTCAAAATGCTCCAGGTTTGACTTCAGTCTCCCCACCACAGTCACTTAGGCTAATGAACTTGGATAAGGTCACACAGCGCTGTGATTCAGTTGTAAGCAAGCCAGCTGTTGCATAGACATCATATACATTTGAACCTTGTGAAGCGGGGAAGGTTTTCAAGCCTATTTTTATAAGCATGAAAAATGAAGCCCTAAGTTTTTCAGTAACTTTCTTTGGGTAACACTGAAGACACGTTATTGCTGTTCAGTCACTAAATCATGTCCAATTCTTTGTGACCCTATGGACATAAGATGGTACTAAAACTCCAACTCAGAATCCCAGACTTCCTGCCCAATGCCCTCTCTCTTCCCTCCACTTACACTTTCATTCACCCGATATCCTATTTGTCAGTATATTCCTATTAGCTCTATCAGTATACTTAGAATTTAACGCTTACCTCTAATCTTACCACCTGGCCCAAAGTGTCATTCTCGTTCTCATAGACTGTTTACATATTAATAGCTTTTTTTTTCCTTTTTTTAAAATTTAAAATTTATTTTAATTGGAGGATAACTGCTTTGTTGTGTTGGTTTCTGTTGTACCACGATGTGACTCAGCCATAAGTATACATATATCCCCTCCTTCTTAAGCCTCCCTCCCAACTCCTCTCCCCCCACATCCCACCCCTCTCAGTCATCCTAGACCACTGAGCTGTGCTATACAACAGCTTCCCACTAGCTAGCTATTTTACGCATGGTAGTGTATATATTGACATAGCTTTCTAATTAATCTCCCTGCTTCTGCTTTTTTCCCCTTTTAGACTATTCTCATATCTGTCTTAAAATATAGGTCAAGACAGATCTTGTCATTCTGCATAAAATCTCCAAGTGCTTCCCATCTTATTTAGAGAAGACAAAGTCTTTACATGGGCTTTATGGCCCTTCACGACTGGGCTCCCTGATACTCTAAAATCACCTTCTACTGCTCTTTCTCCTGTTTATACTCTGCCAGCCACACTACCCTTTTCTTGCTATTTCACCAATATTTAGACAGATTTCCACCAGAAAACCTTGGCACTTAACTCTCCTCTCTGCCTAGAATGTTCTTGCTGAAGGTGGCCACATAAGCCTTTTCCCCAACAAGTCCTTTCTCTCTCCCTCTTCTGCCTCATTTTTCTCCCTTGCACCCATCACTATCTAGCATGCTACCTGCTTTCCTCATTTATTTTATTATCTGTCACCTTCCAATAGATCATAAGCTTCATGAGGGCAGAGGTTTCAATCTGTTGGCTTGCTTTTCCCTAGCACTTAGTATAAGCAGCCAAGGAATATTTCTTGAGCAAATCAATTTTGTGACAATACATTAGGGGAGGGAGGGAGGAGTAGTTTAAACAACTTTGCACTGGAGCATCCCTCCTGCCCTATGAGAGAATACAATTGAACTAGAGAATAGAAGAGGACTTTAAGAAATTGATGGTCATGAAGCATAGAGACAAGTATAATGGATTTAGAACCAAAAGGATGGTGTTTAAATTTCATCCCTGATAGTCAATAATGTGTGATCTTTGACCAGTCACTTAATATCTCTGAATTTACATGTCCTCAACTATAAATTGGGAGTGCACCAAGTTTGTCTTATGGAGTATCTATAAAGGTTCAGGTGAGAAGGCTCACCTGAGGCTCTCAACATGTGCAAGCTTACTGCTGAAGCATGTCTGCTCTGTGACCTCAAAACCCACACTAAAACACCACATGTCTCATGTCCTTAGTTGCTCCTAGTTCCTTCTCATAGTCAGCTCCACCCTTGTCTGGAATTGGATGTGGGGTAGGATAGGAGTGCTGGCAGTAGAAGCTGGCTCAGCAGAGAGAAAACCTACTGGGCTTTGTTTCAAGAGAAGCAGGGATCCTAATACATCATCCAGGATGACATGGCCTTTCTTTGTGCTGAGGATGAGACCAAAAGAATAGAACACACAAAAGTCAGTGTCTTAGCATTTTGACTTGTTGCGTTTCAGGCAAAGCGCATCTGGTCAGTAAGAAGGTGGTTTTCTGTAAGCCAGGGAGAAAGCCCTCCCAGCCCTTGATCATGTTGGCACTCTATTAAAACAAAACAAAACCCAAAAGAATAAAAACCCACAAAAGTTAAACTCTTTACTACTGGGCATCAGCTTTCTGGATACAGTTTTGCCACATTGCTCCAGAGTATTAACAGCCCTCCAACACTTAAAAAGGATACAAAAATTGATACGCCTGAAAGCTTTCCATAGAATTATGTTGCTTCACCAGATTTGATGGAAAGACCTTTCTAGGATTTGAAAGGTTCCAGAGAATTCAACAAATATTTAGATGCTTTTCACCTAAATCATGTGAGCCTAGAGAGGGGAGTGCTCAAATCCAAGAGTCGGAACTCAAAAAGCAAGTTGGGTTTTCCTGAAAGTAGCTTTCACTTTGTAATTCAAGGGCAAAAGTCAGTGAAGCCTAGCTGCCCTGATGATGCACTTCAGATACCATGTGATTCTGGATCTGCTGTTGCTATTTAGCTTTGTATGTAATAATCCCCTAAACTTGTATTCACCTTGGTTTCCCTTCTTATTGTAATATTGTAAATATTGACAATATTGTAGGTATCAATGGGTTTAATTAAGTGCTTTTAAGTAGTATATTGATTAATAAACATGTGGTTTCTAGTTAAGAAACATCAGGAAGCACTACAATTTCAGAAACAGTGATCAGTTAGGTGGAAACATATTGATATCTTTAGGGGTGGGTAGCATTGGCCCAGGCCAGTGTTCATGAAATACAGCATACAGCTCAAAGATGGCTTAAAATTTTATCTCCCTTTTCCCTTGTCCCAGTGAGTTGCTGAGAGACGCAGCTAGTTTTGCAGCTGCCCAGGCTTGGTTGGAACCACTTGGGAGGAGATACTTTTCTCTACTTTGTCTTAGAGCTAACTTTAATCTACAAATCCCTTGGAAAGAGAGAATGTATTCCTCAAGGGAACTCCAGGCCCACCAAGTTGTATTTGATTTGACAGGCTCCTATCCCCAAAGTGTCATGAGTAGCCGCCGTCTTGTGTAAACAAAGGTCAGCAACCATTCCTGAGACCTCAAGAACTGACTGACATGCCCTGGGTAAGATGGCATTTCCTGATGCATGCCAAAAGGCATTGAAAGAAATTGTGTGACAATCACGGAAAGTCAGAATTAAAAGAGCTTTTAGAGATAAGGAAACAGGCCTCAGAATGCCGCCTGATTCACTAAAATCACTAAGTTTCACTCCTTTACTGGGACACCTGAAAGAACCAGGAGCTGGAACTCCTATAATTACAGACTAAAGGCTCTTACACAGCCTGAGGCAATCTGCTTATCCAAGAAAAACCATTTCCTAAGTTTAAAGATATTTGCTGGCTTGCGGAGCTTACTGGAAACCCAAACTTTCCTGCATTGCCTCCATCTGCGTGAGAGTTGAAGCTATTCCCATCACCGGTGTTTGATGTTCCTCCAACTTCTTTGGCAGTGAACAGGTAAACATCTGGTTTGATAGATAATATGTAGTTTTGACCTGATGCTTAAATTCTGGAAAATTTTTTCCCCTGACTAGAAGAGTTTTGATTATTTTCAGCTAAGGTAATTTTGGAGGTGAATGTTGATAAGAGAGAAAGACAGACAAAGAGATGGAGGGCAAGCATGCAAATTCTTGGCTAAGGAGGGGCAATTTTTGAGATATATCAGGTTTAAAATAAAAAGGCCCCAAAAATCACATGTAAAACTAACACTCATAAAGTCAGACTTGAATGAATTTCCAGTCATCAATTTTCAAAAGCAAAACATGTTAAGAGAGAACATTACAAAAAATGGTAAAAAGATGAAGAGAAAGAAAACAAGTGATTTCACAATTTCGGGATTTGTGTTTGACTTGGTTTCTTGAACAAAGAGATGGAATAAAGGTGATGATGTCATTACATGCAATTGTGATAATTGGCTTTTGTACTGATAAAGTATGTATAGTTTTCTAACCATAGAGCTGTTAGAAACACTGCATTTATCTTTGCTATTTGATCCATATTCTGCTAGTTATATTTATGGTGATCAGAACAGCACTATGTATCTTTCAGTGGGTAGCATTTACTAAGCGCTGTTTCAACCAACCAGCTATCCCGGGTCCTGAGAGATAGTTGCCGAGGAAAGCATGGGGAAAATTCTTTTCCTGGAGAAATTTAAAACTTAAGGATAGACAAAATAAACCTTCCTGCATGTATTTAAAATAACTTATGAAAATTCATGATGTCATGAATTGGAAATAAAATTTATAAATGTACTTATTATAATTCAATTTTATATTTTGATTCCACATCATTACATATGTAATGATATCTTGGATATGGATGATAGGGAATAAGATTGGCCATATGTAGAAACTGTTGAAATTGAGATTATTCATACTCTTCTCTCTACTTTTGTATATGTTTGAAAAACTCATAAATCAAATTTTAAAAAGAACTGGATTCCAACTTTGCTATTAATGGGCTACTTGAGGGAAGACTTTCCTCTGAACAAGAATAATATCATCATCTGTATTTTCACAGTTTATTCATCTCTGCTGAATTTTCATCTATTTTCCAAATAAAATCTTCCTCAATCAACAACACTGAATTACTCTAGATCTTTATCAATGGAAATATAATCTCAAGTGCTCTGCTTTTAATCTTCCAATGACTAGAGCGTCCCTCAATGACTATAGTATTCCAGCTCTTAAAGTGGCTACAGGCTAAAGGCCACCCATCTAGACCAGGTACTTCATCATCTCTGGAATTATACTACACACAATATTATTGCAAAACTTTAAACACATACTTATCATCCCCAGATACTCCAAACTGTTATAGCCAGCTCTGGACACATTTTCAGACTCAGTAGCAATGAACCAGACCTACTTTTCTCACTTACTCTTGGGCTCTCTTCACAGTGATCTTTAGGAGTGATTATCTAAGGACTGAATAATCTTACTTCATTACAGAATCATGTATGCCTTTTGTTCTTTTTGATCAATGCTGCAAGAAGCATCTGTGGGCATGATGCTGAGAAATGATTCTGAGTTAAAAGTACATTATACTGAGTAGTACTCCAAGTAAAAACAATACTAGAAAAACTGATTTTCCCAAAGGAAATGACACACTCCCTCCTTTCTGATTTTACTATATATGTGCCCTCTTTCCTTGACTGTCAAGCAGTTCAGTTAAGAACTTCTTTCTGTTTATGAAAATAATAAAAACATATTCATTATAGCAAATTATAAAGTACAGAAAGAAGAGTAAAAACAGGGGAAGGAGAGACATAAAAAATAATTAACCCATTATTCCGCCATCCATCAGAGCCAGAGCCCCTGCTAATATTCCTATAAGAGCCAACTATGACACTCAATTGATGGAATTTGAATTTATCATCATGGTTGATATGAATACTTACCTTTCACTTGGTTGATTTTCCCAATTTACTTTTTAAGTGTATATATTTTGAAACTGCTTCAAGTCACTTTAGGGAAGAGAAGGGACAAGTAAAAATCAATATTTAAACTAATGTGGTAGTATCTTGCCACGACTAGGTCTCCTGATATAATACCTACCCAACTGTGGGATTATAATATTAAGTCAGAAGAATCACTGGTTGCACATTAAAAACTTCAAAGTACTATAAAAGAATAATAATAATAATTAACATTGAGTAGTGTGATATTTTGCCAGGCATAGTGCTGATTGATGTTCATACATTATGTCATTTAATATTCACAATAACCTTATAAAGTAAAGTCACTCAGTCGTGTCCAACTCTTTGTGACCCCGTGGACTGCAGCCCACCAGGCTCCTCAGTCCATGGGATTCACCAGACAAGAATACTGGAGTGGGTTGCCATTTCCTTCTCCAGGGGATCTTCCCAACCCAGGGATCGAACCCGGGTCTCCTGCATTGGAGGCAGACGCTTTAACCTCTGAGCCACCAGGGAAGCAAGGGTATCATTATTCTATATGACAACAATCACAAAAACAATAATAACAACTACAACAAAAATCCTGGAGGTTTGGGAAGACTAAGTAATTTTTCCAATTAGAAACTGGCAAAACTAGATATAACTACATGGAAAAAAAAGCATGATGTGATATAAATTTTTGATGTAATGGAGAAGGAAATGGCAACCCACTCCAGTACTCTTGCCTGGAAAATCCCATGGACGGAAAAGCCTAGTAGGCTACGGTCCATGTGGTCACAAAGAGTTGGGCATGACTGAGCGACTTCACTTCACTTTGATCAAAACTTGGAGAAATTCTCCAGGAATTACTACTTAAATCCAGCCTTTGGTGTTCTGAAAGAGTCCGCTTCACTCTTCTGTAAGATAATAAGGTTCACATCATAGTCCCTAGAACCTAAGAATGTGATATTATTTGGAAAATAAGTCTGTGCCAGTGTGATTTCAGATAAGGACCTTGAGATGAGATCATCCTGGATTATCTCAGCATGCCCTAAATCTCATGAAAAGTACCTTCACAAGACATATGTATAGAAGGGAAGAGAAGGCAGTGTGCCATGGAAGCAGAGACGAGCAATGTGGCGGTAAGCCCAGGAATGCCTGGAACCACCAAAAGCTAGAATAGGTAAATAACATATAGCCCACAAACACTTTGGAGGGAGTGTAGCCTTGTGGGCAAACTTGCTTTTGGACTTTTAGCCTCCAGAACTGCAAAAAAATCAATTTTATGTTGTTTTAAGCTACAGAATTTATGGTCATTTGTGATAGCAGGAAAAGAATACAAAAATCCCAAGAAGAGAGCTAGAACCAACTTGGAGAAAGTAAAAGAATGAACTTCGTAAGTGTTGGAATTGCTCAAGAGTATCAAGGGTGAAAAAATTCTTAACCTCAGTCAATTCAAATAATGGTTCAGCAGGTGAAGGGTCAAGAGGAAGAGAGTCCACTAAATGGAACTGGGAGTCAGATTTACATATTTCTCACTACAGTTTGCTGGAATCACTTCTCAGGAATACCCAGCTTTTATTCAGATCATTGTCTATTGTCTCTGTTTGGGTTAAGAATAATATAGTTAAGTCCAAACAGGAAGATTAGTTTCTAGGGCCAGAGGAAGTCAATGTTGATCATGCTTGGAAAATAGATTGAGACTATCTGGCAGACAACATAACTATGCAAGCATCTCCCTAAAGCTGATTCATCTGATGCTTTCTACACTTGTAGAGGAAAAGACTTTCTTACAGGCAAATACGCCTTCTTTATTTTCTGATGACCTCTTATTTTGGGCCACGGGCCTACCCGAGGACACAAAACTCACATAATTGCAATTAGCCTTGTTGTTTAGCCACTAAGTCAGGTCCAACTCTTTTGCGACCGCATGGACTGTATAGCCCTGCCAGTCTCCTCTGTCCATGGAATTCTCTAGGCAAGAATACTACAGTGGGTTGCCATTTCCTTCTCCAGGGGAACTTCCTGACCCAGGGATCAAACCCTTACCTCTTGCATTGGCAAGTGGTTTCTTTACCACTGAGCCCCCTGGGAAGCCCCACAGTTAGCCTTAAAGTCACTAAAAAATTTTCCTTATTTTTGAGATAGTAAAGAATTAACATGGACAATTTGAGCCCATGTAGATTACTGATTAGATGACTTTTTGGAAGCCACATAGTGAAGAGGAAAAGTTAAAATTTTACATAACCTCCTGCTCCTTCTGCCTCTGTAACTCAGCTTGCTCCTTGCAAAGTCTGGATCACATAGGTCTCAGAAAGTGGGGACTCAGAATGCTAGGAACTGGAGCTTATCTCACTCATCCTTGTCCTGCTCTTTGCAATCGCCCGCCCAGCCCCTGCAAACCTGCAAACCCACTTAATCATGCCTGTCTTTGTATAAAAATTCTAACTCTTTTGTTCGGGGCTCAGAGCTTAGAGTGCTACTCCTCTGGGCCCACTGGTGTAATAAACCTGAGTTCTCCAACTCTCTGAGTGTGGTGCTTGGTTTCTCAATTACTGGTTTCTGTAACAGTAGACGTTTTTAACCTGGGCTTCATGGGTAGATGGTGAGATAACTCTACCATCCTCTAAAATTGTCAGCAAATTTTTCCTTTCTGGAAGGACTCTGGTGACCCTCATATCATCAAGTTCAATGAATATCTTTTACCTCTTCTCACAGTATCTCACATTAGATTCTCTTTTCTTTAAAATTTCTCTCCTATTATCATCTATAATGCTATGTGCTCTTGATATTTTCTCTTATCTTTCCAGCACATCCGCCTGTACCTAACCTTTAAATTCTGGTTCTGTGAATTCCCTTTCCTGGCCATGCCTCCTACCAATGACCCACTCCTGAAAGCCTTCAACTCTGTTCCCTGGAACATACGACTAATAACCAGCAAACTTCCCTACATCCTCAACCTTTGTTTTTTTAAAGTTTCTTTTTATCTTCTGCACTTATTGAACCTGGTGCCCTTTTGAGAACAGCATTTCCTTGAAGCCCTCTGCCTTGGTTTTGCTCTCCTTGTATCCCTGGACTGGGCTGTGATGTGGGGAGGTATTGTTTTTGCTCCTTGTTGCCACTTCCAAGTTGCTTTCCTTTTTGGCTCCATTAAAAACCCCTTCATTAGGTCTCAAATCATCAGATAATTTATGAACCTCTCTTCTTTTTTATATAATCATTACCTTTATCAAGTAACTACCCTTCATTCTTTAAAGATTTTAGTTTCAGTCATTGGTCTCCAAAACTACTTCTGTCATAATTATTGATTATATCAATATATGTATAGATGATTCTTTCATTCCCTGGCCTTTTCTCCTCTACTAACCTAGTTCTCATTCCTACTTAAGGCACACACTCCTATGATCACATCCTAATCTCTGTTATCACAAAACTGCTACCCTTCATGACTTCCTTTTCCCATTTCACACTTCCCACTGCCATAAGACAGCCTCCTATTGTTCCTGTTTTTTCTTTTTCCTCTCAGTAGTCCAACATTAATTATCCTTTATCTGTGGTTTTCAACTGAGGCAATTTGACCTCTACCATCCAACCTCCAGGAGACGTTGGAAATGTCTGGAAACGTTTATGGTTCTCACAGCTAGGAGAGTGTTACCAGCATCTAGCAGGTAGAGGTCTTCTGCTAAACAGCATATAATGCACAAGACGGCCCTCCACAGCAAAGGATTATCCAGTTCAACTGTCAACAGTGCCAGGACTGAGAGACTCTGCTTCACATGACCAGAATCTACAAGCCATTGGTTCTACCATGGTGTGATATAAAGAACTGTGTCCTCCAAAAAAAATTTGTATGTTAAAGTCCTAACCCCTGGTCCTTCAGAAAGTGAATTTATTTGGACATAGGGTCCTTAAAGATACAACTAGTTAAGACAGGGTCATGCTGAAGTAGGGTGCACCTCTATTTTAATATGACTAGTGTCCTTATAAAAAGAATACCAAGAAGAGACAGAGCCACAGGGAGAACCTCCTGTGAAGACAAAGGATTAGAGTGATCCATCTGCAAGTCATGGAGTGCCAAAGATTGCTAGCAAACCACCAGAAGCTAGATGAGAAGCAGCAGCAAAGCTTATTCCTTACAGGGGTCAGAGAAAGTATGGCCTTGCTGACTGAAATTTGGGTTGCTAACCTCCAGAACTTGAGAGAATAAGCAATTCACTTTGCAGCACTTTGTTACAGTAGCTACAGGGAGCCAATATGCATAATTTCATTGAACTTTACTCCATTTATGTCCTCATTTCTTGCCTTGCCCAACTTAAATAATAGTGGTTGCTAAAGCAATAAAATGTACAATATTGCACAACTGTATTTATTCCCATCAGGAAGCAGAGAGATTGAAATTTGGATATGTGTTACATTATTCATTTATTTAAATAATGTGATAAAATGTTGTAAGTAAACATGATAAAGTCTGAGTAAGGGTGATGATACTTAAAAGAGGACCAGGACTTACAAAATACATGAAACTGATGCAATGGATTCTCCATTGACATAGCAGAAGCCATGGAAAGAGTCTTACCCTATATACCTGAATTGAATCTTTTTTTGGTATGTGTTTTATATTGGCTTATACCTTCCAGGTTTTAATTCTTTGACCAATGACCAATAACCCCCTACCCATAGTGGTGGTGGTTTAGTTGCTAAGTCATGTCTGACTCTTGCAACCCCATGGACTGTAGCCTGCCAGGCTCCTCTGTCCATGGGGATTCTTTAGGCAAGAATACTGGAGTGGGCTGCCATTTCCTTCTCCAGGGGATCTTTCCAACCCAGGAATCAAACCTGGGTCTCCAGCATTGCAGGCAGATTCTTTATCAACTGAGCTATGGTAGAAAATGTCTGATCAAGGACTCTGAGTAAATAATTTCAGCTACTATGATGGGCCTTGAATCATGATTCTGTTCTACTTAAATAAATGATTTGCAAATCTAGGACTGTACCGAGAAATAAACACATGGATGCTGAAAAACTAGATATGACATTGTTTCTGCAAAATTTTATTTTAATGCAAATATATCAAGTTTTAAAAATCATTTTACTGTTTTGCATGTACTTATATTAAAGATGTTTATAGGAAACTAACATAGTAGACTATGATTTTGAACTGTGGTGTTGGAGAAGAGAAAAGGGACTCTCTACTCTTGAGAGTCCTTTGGACTTCAAGGAGATCCAACCAGTCAATCATAAAGGAAATCAGTCCTGAAAATTCACTGGAAGGACTGATGCTGAAGCTGAAGCTCCAATACTTTGGCCACCTGGTGCAAAGAACTGACTCATTAGAAAAGACCTTCATGCTGGGAAAGATGGAAGGTGGGAGGAAAAGGAGATGACAGAGGATAAGATGGTTAGATGGCATCACTGGCTTAATGGAGATGAGTTTGAACAAGCTCTGGGAGTTGGTGTTGGACAGGGAAGCCTAGCGTGCTGTAGTCCATGGGGTCTCAAAAAGTTGGACACGACTGAGCAACTGAACTGAACATAGTAGAAAAATGATTTTTACTGAGACACTTAAAGTATTTTACCCATTTATATTTATAGTCAATTTTCAATACTTGAGATAATCTGATCTACTAAATTAGAAGTTTACTAAATTAGGCTTTAAGATTTTGAAGTGCTTGTGAGAATCACATGTAAATATATAGTTGGCCACTGAACAACAAGATTAGGGGAGCTGACCCCCTCCCCCACTCACTTTATCCTCAGTTCTGAATCCATAGTTCAACCAGCCATGTAGTATTACAGTGTGTATTTACTGAGAAAAATCCACACTAAATAGACTCATGAAGGGCAAGCCTGTGTTATTCAAGGATTATTTGCATAAGTTTTTGTTATAATTAGGTTTACTATAGTTGTGTATGTGTTTAGGAAGGGTTTGTTTATGGGATTTGCATGTCTGCATTCTTAGCTGCTCACAAGGAAATTCACTATATGAAATGTGAATATAGATGGAAATATTTATAGGAATGTAAGTAACCAGGTCTCTAAAATGTATTCAAATATATAGAAACATTCAAATCAATGGCTTTATGCATCCATTTGTTGAATTACATGTTTAAATAAAGTAATAAATTTGTATGTTGTGTCTGAAAGATTATGCACTGTTTGTTCATGAAATGTATAAGCTAATCTAACAATAAAGTACATACTGTGCTTAACTCCAATCTAAAATTCTTAATTTACAAGGTTTTTGCAATTGTGTTTAATAGTTTAAGAAGAACAAGGTTTTCAGTTTAAAACTATAGTAGATAGAACATCAGTGATAACACAGGCTACTGTAAGTATTGTTTCCTGTCCACAAAAGCCTCTATGCAATCAAAAAGAGAAGCCAACTGTTGTCAGTCTGAGATGGATCTAAAAAAAAAAAATCTTTTTCATGAAAGTGAGGCTGAGAGAAAGCCAGGACAGAAAGGGGCTGAGCTAGAGAGAGAAACAGTGTGCAGAGGACGGTGGAACTTCACTCTCAATGGAGCAGAGAGAATAAATTAGGGATCCCAAGGAAGGTAGATGCCAAAATCCCTTAATTGGAAAAACTATGCTTCCCTGGTGGCTCAGAGGTTAAAGCTTCTGCCTGCAATGCGGGAGACCTGGGTTTGATCCTTGGGTTGAGCAGATCCCCTGGAGAAGGAAATGGCAACCCACTCCAGTATTCTTGCCTGGAGAATCCCATGGACGGGGAAGCTTGGTGGGCTACAGCCCATGGGATCGCAAAGAATCGGACATGACTGAGCAACTTCACTCACACACTCTCATGCAAGAGGCAGCTAAGAAGAAGAAGAAGAAGAAACCCCTCTTCAATATGCTTCCCACTTTCAAAGCACCTTCACATACTTGCTATGGTAAAAATGAATCTGGCTGGCTTCTTCCAGACTCTTTTCCCTGATGGGGTTTTGGTGGGCAGCGCCTTTTTGGAAAATAAGAATATGATTTGTGCTTCTTTCAGCAGAGCCTGGTGCCAGTTCTGTGACTCAGTAAATAGAGTTCAATTGTCCCTCTTTCCCCTTTCCACTCTTTTGAACCTAGTAAACTTTCCTGGCAGGCAGCACTACCAAGTCAGACCTCTTCCCCTTATAGGCAGAGAATGTCCATCTGCACTGAGGTCAGGGTCAGAGCATGAATGGGAGGAAGCAGATCAGGAGAAACATGTTCAGATGGAATAAATGTAAACCAGGCAGAGGTGTATCCTGCTGCTGGCCCTCCCTGGAAGCCCCACCTCCTCCTCCTGCCACCAGGGTTGAACCACATGGAGCTTGGCTGCTGGCAGGCATCTGTTGGTTTACAGATTAGGGTTTTTGTCTGTATTTGCTGTTTCCCCTACATCAAGTGTGAACTCTCTGTTTTGTCCACTCCAATATTTTCAGTGTCCAGAACAGTATCTTCATATAAGAGTCACTCAGAGAATATGAGTGGGTGCCTGAGTGGAGAACAGGAAATGTGAAACGCTCTTTCAGTGGCCTCTTCAGCATTTTCTGCTTTAGTTCATCCAAGGGACAGAGAAGACTGTTTTTTTTCCACCTTCTGCACAAGGAAGTCCCTATGATCGTCCTTAGGGACTCAAAAGAGGAACAGGCAGCTTTCTGGAAAACTCGTAAAGCAAATCTTTTTAAAGGCACAGATGTGTTCGCAGTCCTTTTTTTTTTTTTCCTTCATACTAGTGTCCCGTGAAAACCTGTTAGTTGCTCAGTATGTCCAATTCTTTGTGACCCCATGGACTATAACCTGCCAGGCTCTTCTGTCTATGGGATTTTCCAGGCAAGAATACTGGAGTGGGTTGCCATTTCCTTCTCCAGGGAATCTTCCTGACCCAGGGATGAAACCGTCTCTAGATTTTATATTTTAGTGTAGTTGTTGTTTTAAACAGACTTTGGTTTTAGGTTCACAGTAAAATTGAGCAGAAGGTATGAGGTTTCCCATTCTTGCCTGCTCCCCAGATACAGCCTCCCTAACGATCAACATTCTGCACTATAGTGGTACATCTGTTGCAGTTGAAGAATCTACACTGAAACATCGTTATCACCCGAAGTCCACATTAGGCTTCACTGGTGCTGTACCTTCCGTGGGTTTCAATAGATGTACAATGTCCTGTATACACTATATATAGTATACATCATATAGAATAGTTTCACATCCCAAAAATCCTATGTACTCTACCATTTCATCCCTGTTTCCCCTCAGCCCCTGGCAATCACTGATTCTTTATTCTCTTCATACATTTGCTTTTTCCAGAATGTCATATAATTTAAACCATACAATGTGTTGCTTTTTTCATATTGACTTCTTTTACTTAGCAACATACATTTAAGTGTCTTCTGTGTCTTTTCGTGTCTTGATAGCTCATTTCTTTTTAGCATTGCATGATATTCCATCATCTAGGTGGACCTCAGTTTGTTTTTCCATTCACCAAAGACGTCACGATTGCTTCCAAGTTTTATCAATTATAAACAGAGCTTCTGTAAACATCCGTGTGCAAGTTTCTCTGTGGACCTAAGTTTTCAGCTCCTTGGGGTAAACATGAATGAGTGCCACTGCTGGATCGTATGGTTAACAAAATGTTTAACTTTGTAAGGAACTTTCAAACTGTCTTTCCAAGTGGCTGTTAGTCAGTTCAGTCGCTCAATCGTGTCTGACTCTGTGACCCCATGGACTGCAGCAAGCCAGGCTTCCCTGTCCATCACCAACTCCCAAAGTTTGCCCAAATTCATGTCCACTGAGTCGGTGATGCCACTCAACCATCTCATCCTCTGTTGTCCCTTCTCCTCCTGCCTTCAATCTTTCCCAGCATCAGGGTCTTTTCTAATAAGTCAGTTCTTTGCACCAGGTGGCCAAAGCATTGGAGCTTCAGCTTCAGCATCAGTCCTTCCAGTGAATTTTCAGGACTGATTTCCCTTAGGAAATCAAAGGGGCTGTAGCATTTTACATTCCCACCGGAAATGAATGACAGCCCTTGTTGCTCCGTCTTTGCCAGCATCTGTGTTGTTTGTATACAGATTCTGGCCATTCTAATAAGTGTATAGTGGTAGCTCATTGTTTATAAAGGTGCTTATTTGCCACCTGTGTGTCCTCTTGGGTGAGTTGTCTTTGAGAGTCCAAATCTTTGGACTTTTTAAAGAACTGGGTTGTTTATAGTCTGACTGTTGAGTTTTGAGAGTTCATCTTATATTTTGGGTAACAGTCCTTTATTAGCAATGCATTTTGTAAATATTTTCTCTCAGTCTGTGGCTTGATTTCTCTTTCTCTTGACTGTGTTCAATGAAGAGCAGAAGATTTTTTATCTTCATGAAGACCAGCTTATCAATTATTTCTTTAGGGCCATGCCTTTTGTGTTGTGTCTGAAAAGTCATCACCAAACTCATGATCACCTGGATTTTTCTTCTATGTTGTCTTCTTGGGTTTTTATAGCTTTCCATTTTATATTTAAGTTCAAGGTTCATTTTTAGCTCATTTCTGTGAAGGGTGAAAGATCTGTGTCTATATTCTTTGCTCTATTGTGTTACCTATGCTCCTCAGTCAAAGATCACCTGAATCTGTTTATGGGGCCAGTTTGGGGGATCTCTATTCTGTTCCACTGATCTATTTGTCTATTCTTTTGCCACTGCCACAGTGTATTGATTGTGGTAGCTTTGTAGTAAGTCTTGAAGTTGGATAGTGTTGGTCTTCTTTGTTCTTCTCTGGCCGTATTGTCTTCACTATTCTGGGTCTTTTGCTAGTGAATATATAAACTTGAGAATCCATTTGTTTCTATCTACAAAATAACTTCATGGAATTTTGACTGGAATTATGCCGAATCTATAGATCAACTTAACATTAATGGCTCTATCCATGCACATGGAGTATCTCTCCATTTATTTAGTTCTTTTATCTCTTTCATCAGAGTTTTGTAGTTTTCCTCACATAGATCTTGTACATATTTTGTTATATTTATATGTAGGTATTTCACTTTGGGAGGAAATAATGGAAATGGCATTTTTTAAAATTTTCAAATTCTGCTTGTTCATTGCTGGCATATAGGAAAGTGATTAACTTTTGCATATGAATCTTGAATCCTGCAACATAGTAATTATCACTTCTTAGTCCCAGGAAAATTTTTACCAGTTCTGTCTGATTGCCTACATATGGTATCTTCTAAAAAAGACAGTTTTATTTTTTCCTTCTCAATATATATTGTTTTGTTTGTTTGTTTTTTGTCTTATTGCATTAGCTAGGGCTTGCAGTAAAATTTTGAAAAGGAGTGGTTAGAGGGGACATTCTTGCTTTGTTCCTGATCTTTTCAGGAAAGTTTTGTTTCTCACTATTATCATGTTAGCTGAATTCTGTTTTTAAGAATATGTGTAGGTGATTATAAATTTAAATAGAAAATAACATTCAAGAATGTTTGCATGCCTAATTTTAAATAAGGGTAAACAATTAAGGTACAATATTTTTCTTCCAGGTTGACTTCTGAGCAATCTTGGAATAAAGGCCAAGAATTTCTGCATCCCTGAAATTCGTATAAATTTGTCATTGATTAGAAACAATGTAGGTTTGGAGTAGTTTTTTATTCCTTGGAAGACAATGCTGAACTTCCTCACCATTGCTTCTAGATGAGGTGCCAGCAGATTAATGGACTATAGCTGACTCAGTCAAACTCTGATCAAACAATAGGAAATTTGGACATGGAACTCAGATCTAGTTCACTAACTGGCTGGTTTAAACGTTGAGAAAGGATGGTTTCCTTACTGTAGACTGTACTTCTCAGTACTGAGTTCAGTGGCAGCAGAAAGTCAGTTTAAAGGGCTCCATAGTAACTTTCATAGAGTCATATTAGTGTTTTGGATCCTAAGGGGCATTCAGAAAAATATTTTATGTATATTAAGACTTTTTTTTTAAACAAAACTTCATGATGGATAGAAAAATAGAGAAATGAGCTGGTTATAAAAATCCTCACAAATGCCAGCAGAATGGACTCCATGATAATCTTAGATCCTCAGCATGGGAAGATTTCTGGGGGTTTGTCTGCTCACTCCTTGTCAGTTTCAGCTTCAATTCCTCCCTGACCCTGCAGACCCTACATTTTGGCAGGGTACAAAATAATGAGCTTTACTTCAATTCATGAAATTTGTAATTTATTTTAAACTAAGATATTAAGAAAGGCTTTATAAGAATAAAGAGTAATATATTTAAAACGCAATCCACCCCACAAAATTTAAGAAATAAATCATTGTCAACTACCAATGTTGTTTAAACTCTTAGGGCAATCTTAACATTTATTTCTTTTGCTCAGTTGTTAAGACTTTTGTTTTTTCTTGATTGTTGTTTCAATCATTAAGCCGTGTCCAATTCTTTGTGAATCCATGGACTGCTGCACACCAAGCTTCTCTGTCCTCCACCATCTCCCAGAGTTTGCTCAAATTCATGTCTATTGAGTCAGTGATGCCATCCAACCATCTCATCCTCTGCCATCCCCTTCTCCTCCTGCCCTCAATTTTTTCCAGCATTAGGGTCTTTTTCAATGAGTTGGCTCTTCGCATCAGGTGGCCAAATTACTGGAGATACAGCTAACTTTTTGGAAATAATAATATTTGATATAGGAAGAAGATGCCCATTTTCTTGATACTATCAAATGTTATATTCACTGCTAAAGCCAAACACCTGTTGCGTGTATGATAATGACTTTGATTCATTTATTTATCAACTCAATAGATGTTTATTGAGCTTCTACTATATGACAAGTTCCTGCATTCTACTTAGCATCTGATGATAGTGTTTTTAAGTGAAATGATTTCTGTAACTTTTTCTTTCTGCCATATTGTTAGTCTTATGGTTCTTTCAACACCATCTTGGAGGGAAGCTTGATGCAACTCCATCCTTCTCTGAGGTAAACAGATCCTTCTCATTTTTGTCTAAACCTGAATATCTGTTATACTTATAACTGTCTGCTCTGGATTTTCAAGTTCTGTGTTCAAATTTTTAAAATAATTTTTATTTATTTATTTTCGGCCATGCTGGGTCTTCGTTGCTGTGTGGGCTTTCTCTAGTTGTGGCAAGCAGGGGGCTACTCTCCAGCTGCAGGGTCCAGACTTCTCACTGGGGTGGCTTCTGTTATTGCAGGGCACAAGCTCAACAGCTGTGGTGTACAGACTTGGTTGCTTCACAGCATGTGGGAGCTTCCTGGATCAGTGATCAAACCCATGTCTCCTGCATTGGTAGGAGGATTCTTTACCACTGTGCCACTAAGGAAGCCCCAGAGAATAAATATTCTTAAGTGTAAATCCTGGTGTCATTGTTTAAATGTCACAAAATGTCTTCTGACTAAGCCATGGGTGATTTTTCTCTAGTTTCTCAATGGAGCATCTGACCTGACTTGAAGCTCCATCCTCTCCGTTTCACTTGGAATTGCCATTCTCAAGTGAAGAGCAAAGGAATTATGACGTAAGTTGTGACCCAGTTCAGATCAGTTCAGTTGCTCAGTCGTGTCTGACTCTGTGACCCCATGAACTGCAGCATGCCAGGCCTCCCTGTCCATCACCAACTCCTGGAGTTTACACAAACTTATGTCCATTGAGACGGTGATGCCATCCAACCATCTCATCCTCTGTTGTCCCCTTCTCCTCCTGCCCTCAATCTTTCCCAGCATCAGAGTCTTTTCCAATGAGTCAGCTCTTCACATCAGGTGGCCAAAGTATTGGAGTTTCAGTTTCAACATCAGTCCTTCCAATGAACACTCAGGACTGATCTCCTTTAGGATGGACTGGTTGGATCTCCTTGCAGTCCAAGGGACTCTCAAGAGTCTTCTCCAACGCCACAGTTCAAAGGCATCAATTCTTCAGTGCTCAGCTTTCTTTATAGTCCAACTCTCACATCCATACATGACTACTGGAAAAACTATAGCCTTGACTAGATGGATTTTTGTTGATAAAGTAAGGTCTCTGCTTTTTATTATGCTCTCTAGATTGGTCATAACTTTCCTTCCAAGGAGTAACCGTCTTTTAATTTCATGGCTGCAGTCACCATCTGCAGTGATTTTGGAGCCCCCAAAATAAAGTCAGCTACTGTTTCCACTGTTTCCCCATCTATTTCCCATGAAGTGATGGGACCGGATGCCATGATCTTCGTTTTCTGAATGTTGAGCTTTAAGCCAACTCTTTCACTCTCCTCTTTCACTTTCATTAAGAGGCTCTTTAGTTCTTCACTTTCTGCCATAAAGTCGTATCATCTGCATGTCTGAAGTTATTGATATTTCTCCCAGCAATCTTGGTTCCAGCTTGTGCTTCTTCCAGCCCAGCGTTTCTCATGATGTACTCTGCATATAAGTTAAATAAGCAGGGTGACAATATACAGCCTTGTCATATTCTTTTTCCTATTTGGAACTAGTCTGTTGTTCCATGTCCAGTTCTAACTGTTGCTTTTTGACCTGCATACAGGTTTCTCAAGAGGCAGGTCAGGTGGTCTGGTATTCCCAGGTCTTTCAGAATTTTCCACAGTTTATTGTGATCCACACAGTCAAAGGCTTGACATAGTCAAGAAAGCAGAGATGGATGTTTTTCTGGAACTCTCTTGCTTTTTGATGATCTAGCAGATGTTCACAATTTGATCTCTGGTTCCTCTGCCTTTTCTAAAACCACCTTGAACATCTGGAATTTCACAGTTCAGGTATTGCTGAAGTCTGGCTTGGAGAATTTTGAGCATTACTTTACTAATGTGTGAGATGAGTGCAATTGTGTGGTAGTTTGAGCTTTCTTTGGCATTGCCTTTCTTTGAGATTGGAATGAAAACTGACCTTTTCCAGTCCTGTGGCCACTGCTGAGTTCTCCAAATTTGCTAACATATTGAGTGCTTCCCTGATAGCTCAGTTGGTAAAGAAGCTGTGACACTGGCCTATATTAAAAGTGTTTTATCTCTACCTTGGGTGCTTCAGTAAAACTCCTCATACTTTGTCTGTATAGGCACTTCTAAGCTAGCCCTTGCCTTTCTCCTCACCATTATCCTGGCCTCTTATCCCATGACATACATTCTCACCTTTTTTAATGCATATTTTGTTTGGTTTACTTGACTCACAACTTCACTTTATCAAAGATTCTGTTTTATTTCCCCTTTACCCAACAATCTTTTCCTTTGTGAAACTTCACGTTCTTATCAAACTCAGTGTCAGGCTTCAGAAACCCAGCCAAGAACACAGCCCTCAGGTCACCACGTACTAAGGAAAGGAATTCAAACATGGATAATGTTGCAAGAAAACTAAAGAAATTGAGAGAAAAGGTTACCCAAGAAGAGCAAGAACTCCCGTAATGGTGGATGAGTGGACAAAGAGCCTTCTCACTTTGGCAATGATGGCAGCCAGTGGGACTGGTTTTTGCAATAGTTTGGCTCAGCCATTCCCCAGTTAGTAACAAGTTCTTACACCCACTGGAGAAGGAAATGGCAACCCACTCCAGTATCCTTGCCTGGAAAATCTCATGGATAGAAGAGCCTAGTGGGCTGCAGTCTATGGTGTTGCAAATAGTCAGGCATGACTGGGCATCTAACACTTACTTACTAAAACTCTTATACCCACACTGCAAACTGTGTTTGAACCTCTCAATGAATGGTCATAAGGAAATAAGGGGAGAGAAGAAGCATATCTCCAAGACAAAAACAAAACAAAACAAAACACCTCAAATATCAGCCATAGTGACTACCTACCACTCTAGACCCTCACTGGAGAATAGAAAGGAAATGGGGGAGGGACCACTCTTGAAATTGTTAGTGAAGGAAACCAAGGTTAAGACCACTGAGATCTTTGTTGTCTTTCCTCTGATGGTCTCTTCCCCGGAAAGAAAGCTACAGATGTTTCCTCAACAAAACACTCTGAACATAGTAGAGTCGTGCAGCTATTGTGGATTTGGAGCCAGAAAACCAAGGTTCACAACTGTCAAAATCACCACTGTTCCATCTCCCACAAGTCAGTTACCCCCCTAAACCTTGGTTCCCATTTAAAAATATATTCTTGGGGGGAAGGAGTGGGTGGGGCAAACTGAGAGTATACACTACCGTATGTAAAACAGATAGCTATTGAGAAGCTGCTGTATAGTACAGGAAGCTCAGCTCAGTGCTTTGTGAGAACCTAGAGAAGCGGGATGTAGGGGGGTGATAGGAGGGAGGCTGAAGAGGGTGGGGATATATGTATACTTATCACTGATTCACGTTGTTGTATGGCAGAAACCAACACAACACTGCAAATCAATTATCCTCCAAATAAAAATTTTAAAAAGAGATTCATCTTGTACTACTGTTGAGAGAAATACAAGAGGTAATGTATAAGAGGTAATGTATAACTACCAAATACTAAAGTACCTTATTGATTGGGATTTGCATTATGACTTTTAACATTTTAGAACTTGTGGTGTTCCTAGTAATTGTGATTTAAATGATAGACTTTCCTGTTCAAAAACATGTTAGTTTTAAAAGGGACCAGCAGGATAGAAATAAGTAGTGTAGGAGTATGATGGGAGTCAAGAGTCAAACCTCAGGGCAAACCCAAGGTCTGGAATACACTAACTACATAATCACAGACTCACTTTTCATGCTCACATGTCTTCATCTATGAATAATTCTGGGCATTGCTTTGAAGATTAAATGAAAAAGCACAACAAAACATAATGTTAGTTTTCTTTCTTTTTTGCATAGATGAGCAACAGAACACAGGGAAGTGTTCTGACTGGCTAGACATGAAGAAAGAGGGAGCTGAGGAGACAGAGACTGCAGTGTCATGTATATTAATTTTTTTATTAAAAAAAAGAGTAAAATTGGGCAAAGACTGGAAATAAATTCCTAAGCCAGTCTCTCCTAAAGGGTCAATCAATTCAATCTAGCATAATGTTGAGAGAATACAAACAGGGAGAAAAACAAACAAAAATGTGAGTTTTAATGATAAAAATAGAAGAATATCTCATTTTATGTGTACTTTCCCCCTTTTATCAAGATTATGAAATTTAAAAGATTATAATAATTGGTTTTACTTAATTATATATGCACAGTGGAACAATTCTAATCAATAATTTTCATTTATTAGTAAAGAAGATGTATTTTGCTCATCTAAAAGAGAATAGCCACCTTAAATGTTGCTTTTTTGACTATTCACTCATACCTACCTGGTATGTTAATAGAAAATCATTGCAAAAGTGTGCAGCAGGGACTGAATATTGATAACCTCTTCTCTTTAACAGTACCTCAAGCTGGACTTACAAGTGACCTCCATTAGAGTCATCTGATGGTAAAGTTAGATGTGTAAATATACTCAGGAGATCAGTTGTTGGAAATTCTGAACAGGATTAGGCAAAAGTAATTCTGGGTCTTTGGGAGGCTATTGTAAACAAATTCAAACATGTTTCACGTGGAATTGTGCAGAATTCCATCAACTGCAGCTTACTTCCTCATTTCATGATAACAACCCTGACTAAGCATTATTCCTGAAACAATGCAAGACCCAAAACACAGTAATTCTTTCTTACATGATTAATGATATCCTTATATCAAAGTACTTTCATAAATTTTACTACATTTATTATCATTTTGCATTTTAGGAAACTGAAGTTCAGAAATGTGACAATATGGACTCAGTCTTGTAACTAGTTAGGGACAAAGCCAGAACTCAAATTGTCTTCTTCCAACACACAGTACAGCATCCTTTCCAGTGTACTTTGCCCAAAAGAGTGTCAAATATATGAAAAAAATTAAAGTACATTTTTCCCCACTTTAGTATGGGAGGAGACATACTAATTCACTGGCTGAATGATATAACAGAAATTGACTTTAATCCAAGGCAAACAGACTGAGCTAGGGGCCCAAATGGAGATGTCCCTCATCCAAGACTTCTTTCTATTGCTTTATCCTTGCTCATTTCAGTTGTCATCCATCCCAAAGATTAAGACATGGAAAGAAATTACTACAATAGAAGGTTCATAAAGGAAAATATTTGTAAAACACATGCCAAATACTTGGGTCTCCTGCATTGCAGGCAGATTCTTTACTGTCTGAGCCACCAGGGAAGTCCAATCAAAAAACATTAGACCATAAATCTGTCACTTACTTCATTTAATGTTTTAAACTTGTATCAAATTTATTTGACACTTGAAAAAAAAAAATTGAGAGCCTGTCCTTTATCTCATTTGTATATAGTTTATTAGAAATTATGCCCTTAAAGAAAGTCATGAGCTATGTTTTTCATTCCATAAACCACCAACACTTAGAACAGACCCTGGCACACATTTGATGCTTAAAAGGTATTTGTTGAATGAGTAAAAGTACAAACCAAGCAGTGGTGATGGGAGGCTGAGAAGGAGTAATGAAAGAAAAAAGGAAAGAATTGTATATCACAGACATGAGCTTCCTTCATTTATCTGCCTGGACAGTGGCATCCAAGTTCTGTGAAATGAAACTATTGCCTGTTGTACCAATGAACAAGAAACGTCACAGGCATCAGTGATCCCTGGCCTCCAAAGGTGAAGGAGGGCTCCCAAAAATGTGATCCAGGGGATGCTGCCACCCCCACAGCGACTGCTGTAGAGCTGGGAGAATGCAAGAAGCAGCCATCTGCTACTCCTTAAGGTGAAGTAGAAACAGGATTGGCCCCAAATATGTGAGGTGCATATGAAAGGCATGAATTCAGTGAGCCCAGCGGCTTGCATCTTCCCACACCTAGTAAATCCCTTAACTTCATAGTTGATCTTCGATGTTCAGACTGCCTGCTCCCTTTGTTGCAAACTTGTACCTAGCCTGACTTCCCCTCCTGACTCCTTGGAACAGTTTTCTCAGAACTACTGAAATGTTGTCTCCTGGGCTCGGAGTCCTAAATATTCCCACCAAATAATATAACTCTCTACTTTCAGGCTGTGACTATATTTTTTAGTTGACAGTTGGATGTTACTCAACTTTGGCAACAGCAGAAAGTTGATTAGGATATTTGCTGTTATTTCAAAATTAGGATGCTTCATTTCCAAGGAAATTAGAGAACAAAGTTTATTGAATTTAATTTCCTTATGTGTTCGAGTGTGTGTTAGTAATGGAACCCATAAAGACATCGTATATCAAAAGCAAAAACAGTAAGGAAATGATGTACTTTTCAGACAACATTGTTCTTGAATCATTCTAGTGCTTCTCAAACTCTTATGTGCATATGAACCACCTGGAGAACTTAGGAAAATATAGTATTTATATATTTGACTGAATGAGTCTATAGTGGGTCCTGAGATGCTGCACAGCTAACAGTCCCCACATGCTGCCAACACTCCTGACCCACAGGTTACACTATGAGTTAGCGTATGTTTTGCTTAGTTTGAGGGAGGCGAATTCCCATATTTTCCTTCATCTTTGCTAAACCTTACCATTTCACTATTTATGAAAGTGAAGTTGCTCAGTCGTGTCCGACTTTTTTCGACCCCGTGGACTGTAGCCCACCAAGCTCCTCTGTCCATGGGTTTCTCCAGGCAAGAGTACTGGAGTGGGTTGCCATTTCCTTCTCCAGGTGATCTTCCCGACCCAGGGATTGAATCCAGGTCTCCTACATTGCAGGCAGACGCTTTAACCTCTGAGCCACCAGGGAAGCCCGTCAAATTTAAAGATCTGCCATGTCCCTTAGGTGAAATTGTGGATTGATCATTCATCCTTCCTGTAACACCAGTTATACTTAGGTCACCCTGCCAGACTATTGATGTGAGATATTCTGATTAGTCATTCTTGTTATCATGACACTTTTCATCATTCAGAATTTCAAATTAACCATGTTAAGAAATCACTGACATCTCACCTGAATATGACTGATAATAAGATTGGGCAAATGGTCTCAGTAGGTTGTGAAGTGTTTAGAAAACAATCTAATGGTAAAACTGAATATCATTCTATCATGTATACTATCATGTAAGAATTGAATCGCCAGTCTATGTCTGACGCAGGATACAGCATGCTTGGGGCTCGTGCAGTTATAAATGTATAACTGAATCACTTTGCTATACACCTGAAGTTAACACACATTATTAATCAACTTTAGTCCAACAAAAATTTTTAAAAAGCAATCAAAACTAAAGCCATCTTTGTAGAGTTAGCCAGCCCCACACCTCCTCTCACTTCGGTCTCCTGGAGCCCTTCTTAGCCATTCTCTGTTCTTATGGCAGCCTCACCT
The DNA here is from genome assembly GCF_042477335.2 of Ovis canadensis. NCBI lineage: Eukaryota > Metazoa > Chordata > Mammalia > Artiodactyla > Bovidae > Ovis > Ovis canadensis. The sequence goes on from NC_091245.1 coordinate 180,458,134, forward strand.
TTCTCCAGTTCCTTTCCCATTCTCACTCCAAAGACTGCCTAGACCATGAGGTCACCACCAGGAGATTGTCACTGTTACTGGTATATAGAATATGGGGAACTTGATCTCTTTCCTGAATGTGGAGATACGTTTCCATATCTGACACTGTGGATTTGAGTGCATTTTTGTTTGGTATCACAATCCTATGGGCTGGTAAGTCACTGCTGTTGCAGAACTTTAAGAATATTGAAGGTTAAATAGGTTATTACCGATGTGTTAGGACATTACTCTCTCAACATTGTTCTAAGACCTAAACCAAAGACCACATATGGACACTGGAACACAGTCCATTCTGATAGCAGGGGCTATCTCCTGATGGACTTCCCTGCTGGCTCGGTGGTAAAGAATCCACCTAAGAATGCAGCGGGTGCAAGTTTGATCCCTGGGGCAGGACAATCCCCTGAAGAAGGAGATGGCAACCCATATTACCCACCTAGGAAATCCCACAGACAGAGGAGTCTGGTGAACTACAGTCCATGGGGTCACAAAGAGTTGGACACGACTTAGTGATTAAACAACAGCAACATCTCCTGATACCAAGTAGCTTGTCTATAAAACACATGTGATTCATGTAGAATCCCATCCTTTCTCTTTCTCTGTCTTACTCTATTTCTCACTGTTTCTCATTGAACTGCACTTTCCCTTTGTTTGAACAGTATTTTGTAAAATCTTCCTTTGGACTCCACATTAAAAGTTTATTTTTGTATCTAAGAAGTATTATGCAATCTTTGTAACTTCTTTATGGTTGGGTATTTCCTTCATTTAATTCACTGAGTTACTTTTCTGGAGAAAATATTACAAGAGACTCATGGAAAATCCAGTGAATAATGATGCTATTGATAGCAATAAAAGGCAATTTCTTCCTGTTAAAGTTCATCTTTCATACTGACCCAGAATTCTTATTAAAGGAAATTTCTTAAAACACTTTTTTTTAATTTACTGAAAGAAGTCTGTTAACACTGCATTCACACTTCCATTGAAACAGGAAAAATAACTTTTAGAAAATGTGATTCAAGGCACAAAATGAATTCCAGAAATCTCAAATGGTTAAGACTAACAGAGTGCTGAAGAAGAGAAGAGGATGGATTCTCCTCAGACAAATCCTCCACATCAGTCCCCTGGCTCTCACCCCTAACACCCTGACCACAAGCCTGGCCAGATCCTGCAGTCCCCATCCTTCATCTCACCCCATTCTTCATCTTCCTTTTGCTCTCCCTATCCCATCTCCACTTGGGGGGAAAAAAGACTTAGAAATGTCTGAGGAAGATGCCATCTGAAGTGGGAGGATCTCTCCCCTAAGGAAGGGAAGGTTTTAGAAACTGGCCAGGACAAGGCTGAAAGAAAATCCCTGCAGACCAGGGTCAGGGCAGAGGAAAACTCTGGAAGTTAAGCACAGAATGCTAATACTAGTGCTCAGAGGGACCAGCTCCATCAGAGAAAGGTGCTCTGGGGCTAAAGGAATTGATGTTGAAAAGAAGAGCAGAGCTAGCAAGAAGGATAATTTACCTTCGTTTATAAGTTCACTTTTTACTTTTATTTGATCTTTTGTAATAAAAATACATTGATGTTTTGTAATAAATACATTTTTTGCATTTGAAATGTATTGCATATTTAGTTTCGTGTGTTTTTTAAATTCTATGAGTTCTGATCACGGTTTTAAATAAAGCTCCTGAATTTGGAAATAGTGAAACCAATCCCTGAATACTGTCCTTGTCATTTTTCTATAGTATTGTGTTCACTTACTCAACATGTCTAAAACTGAAGTGATACTTGACCTCCAGCTACTTCCCCTGCCTTGGAATCCGCAGTGAAAGGAACCTCCATTTCTTCCTAGGCATTCAAATCCAGGGTATTATGATATGATGCCTCCTTCTCACTCAGTCTCCAAATCCAACTTGGTACCAAGCACCCAAAATTCTACTTGTTAGATATTTCTGGAATCCACTTCCACCTCTCCATTTTCTGCTGGCAAAGTTCTCCCTCACCTAGATGACCTCCAGAGATTTAAGATTTGTCTCCCTTCATCCCTTCCCCCACCACCCCAATTAATTAACCATACATGAGCTACTGATTTTCCGGTTAGAATAGAATCCTCACATAAGGTGTACATTTTTGTTAGTCAGTCTGCTGGCCAGTCAGACTTAATTCCCTATCCTTGCCTGAAAGATAACCCCAATTTTTATGTATTTTTGAGGAAGGTGATCTCACCTATAATCTAAATTGTCCTTATGATGTGCAGGCCTTCATTGGTTTCAGCCGGTAAGCACAGTATTTGTCTGATTCAGGAAACACATACCTATTTGAGAAAAAGAGACTGGAGGAAGTGTTTACTAGAGCCTTAGGGAAAAGCAGCATTCGACTGTTTCAGCAGAGAACTGGGTGAGATTTATTTTTTGTTATTTAATCTTTTAATATTTCCTAGAGGTCAGAACCTCTAGGAAAACTGACAGCTTTGAGATCAATGGACCATGGACCACGATCAATGTACTGTCTTTCAGCTCCAAATTCGCCTCTTTGCCTGATCTGTGAAAATGGATCTGGGCCCTTTAAATATTTCCCTTTTGGCAGCTGACACGATGGTAAGCATAATCAGTTGAGAGCACTGGACAGGTATTGTGAGAACAAGAGTTTCCTTTCCTGTTCCCAGTGTCTCATTTGTTAAGTTTCTGGAGAGCATGTTTTTTTCTTCAGTGCTTAGCGCACATAGTTTTCATCTGTGAGAGGTGCCTGCCTGGCATAGATTTCTCCAGCATTTGGCCACATGTTTTCTTCAATTCTTGGCTGAGTAGTGGCTCAGATAGTGTGAGCCTGTCCCCAGTTCCGATCACTGTTTTCTTCAACCCTATGTGTGCACACGCTGCTCTGAGCTGCCTAGCCTGAGCTGTGCATGGGGGTGTACTAGGTTTGTATAGAGGGATCCTCTCCATTCCAGGGGCACCTGCACTGTGCACCCTGCTCTTTCCTCACGGCCGCCTACCAGTCTGCTCACCCCCTGCACAGAGACTGTGGACCAACTCTGGCCCAGGCAATCTGGCAATCTTCTCCACCCTCCAGGGAGCTACAACTGCATCTCCTTCAACCACCTCTTTCCATGAAAGCTGAACCTTTCTTGCAAGTTTGTCCTTCCTTAGGTATGGCACCCAACCCTCGGGTACCTTTTAGAGTTCTCTTTCCATGTACATAGTCTCCTAAATCAGCTTGATAATTTTTTATATTACACTTTCCCTGTCTAAATGACTGTCTCCTGATGGGACGCAGACAATGCCCTCCCTTTTCCTATAGCAGCTCATATTCCTAATCTCATTTTCTCCATACGAAGTGAGCTCGTCATAATAATTAGCTCTCACTGCATACCACAGATACTTATTTTTTTGGTTTGTAACGGTTACAAAGATGACTAATGATTGTGTGGTTATTTTCTTAATATCTTCATTACTAACCTGGAAGGTCAATGAAGACAGGAAAAATGTCTTTCTCAGATTCCTGACATGTAAAACAATGACTGGTACAACATAGCAGGCTTTGTGGGAGGGGGGTTCATGTTTGGGAACGCATGTAAGAATTAAAGATATTAAAATTTAAAAAATAAAAAAAAAACAAAAAAACAAAAACAAACCAAAAACAAACAAACAAAAAAAATAAAAAAATTAAAAAAAATAAAAAATGTATATTATGTATGTATGTAAATTTTATTAATGAAAGAATTTAAAAACTCAAAGTAACTATGAATGACATAAACAAGAAGTATGAATTTGAACAGGTGTCACTCTCTTACTAGGGTTTCCCAGGTGCTCAGCGGCAAAGAATCCACCTGCCAATGCAGGAGATGAAGGAGTTGCAGGTTTGACCCCTGAGCAGCAACCCCTGCTCTGGGTTGGGAAGATCCCCTGGAGTAGGAAACGGCAACCCACTCCAGTATCCTTGCCTGGAAAAACCCCATGGACAGGGGAGCCTGACAGGCTACAGTCCATGGGGTCGCAAAGAGTTGGACATGGCTGAGCAAGCATGCAGGCACTCTCTTACTAAGTTTGCTCTAGCAGGACTAAAACAATGTTAAGTGTTCAATAAATACTTTATTATGGTGGCAAAGAAAGCATATTTCCTCCTACATTTGGACAGCAGTCCCTTGTACCATGACAGAGAAGTGCTTCAGAAAGTCATGCATTGATTTGGGAGAATGACATTCTAACATGTATACTATCATGTAAGAATTGAATCGCCAGTCTATGTCTGACGCAGGGTGCAGCATGCTTGGGGCTGGTGCATGGGGATGACCCAGAGAGATGTTATGGGGAGGGAGGTGGGAGGGGGGTTCATGTTTGGGAACGCATGTAAGAATTAAAGATTTTAAAATTTAAAAAATAAAAAACTAAAAAAAAACCAGAAAATATATTAAATGTATAAGAAAATAAATGAAAATAGAAGTCAAAAAAAAAAAAAAAAAAGAAAGTCATTCATATCCCATCAGTCTCCTCAGACTGATGACTAGAGAGGTTCCCTTCTTTCCTGTCAGGCTCTCTGTAATGTGGAACACAGCCAGGATATGTGAACTGGAAAACTTTTGCAGAGAGTTTAAGCGAACAATTTCAGGATGCATAATTTGATCTGATCCCTAGCTGACCCCCAGGCATTGCTTTTCAGAATGTTAACAGTTGTGAAATTAAATAAATTCTGTTGCTGCTCAGTCAGGAAATAGCTCTCTTAAGAGGCAGTACCATGAATGGAAAGCTGAAGCATCTGCTTTTATGATTTGTTATTTTTGGCTCCTATTGGAAGCAGTGTTTTCTTTATTTGTTAATTGCCTTTTGATAGGAATGGTCTTTCCAGATCAGAGATTACGGGTATCTTTCCAAACATCAATGTATTGTTTGCTGAAAAGTGACTGCCTCTTTCTGTGAAGCCCTCAAAGAAATGTTTGCATGTACTATAGAGACTGTATCATGTAGCAGAACATCTATAATGGGTCTTTGCTGGTTTTGTTATCAAAGTCAAGACTCCTAAGCCTGTGGGCACAGAACCCTGGTTTGGTTTTGGAAAGTCACCCTTCTGCCAAGCTTCTGTCCATATGTTTGGAGTGAAGTTGACTCTATACCTGGCTCTGGGGATCTGCTTATAGCCAAATCCTAAATCAGACAATACATTTGAGCATCACAGTCTGGTCTGGTCATAGCTTGATTCACAAATGTGCATAGGGACATGAGACAATCAGATATAGACAATGATACAGTAAGTCTGGACTATCAGTCTATGAGGTTCCCGAGACCAGGACTTTCTCCTTTGCTGCCCCTGGTGACTGGAGCTGCTGCAGTCAGAGCCTGACCCAAAATAGACTGAGAAGAACCAGGAGATAGATAAAAATATACAGATTCTGGTACGTTTAATATCAGCTTCTCATCAAGCTTCTCCAAGGATGATCTATTCTAGGCTTTTCAATTATGTGAGCTTATAAATTCATTTACTGATGAATCAATTCACCACGTTAAATGCAATTTTCAATCTTGGTGAAAACCTGTCCAGCTCTTTTCAGATATAAACTGATGAACATGAATAGATGAGAGGCAGAAAGTATACTTTGGTCACATAGATTAGAAGAAATAGTGGTTAGGTACTGAGATAAGATGTGCTTTTATCAGTCACTTGTTTATACTTAAAATGTGCTTTGCAAGATTCAAAAGATGGTAAACATATCAAAATATAGACTGTCCAAAAAGTTGACAAACAGGTGAATATAATAGATTGTTAGTTGATATTATTACATAATAGAGTAATTACAGATACCTTTATTTAGCTTAAACCCCTCTTAAAATCTAGTTTGGTGTTTTAAGACTAATTAATATGGTAAAATCAACTATAATTAAATAAAAATAATAAATAAGACTTTAAAAAAGTCTATTAATAATAAACCATAATATTAACAATATATGTGTCTTAGTTCTTTCATGATGCTATTACAAACATACCATAGACTGGGTGGCTTAAACAACATTTCTCATAGTTCTGAGGGCTGGAAGTTCAAGTTCAAGGTACCTGCAGATTCAGTATCTGGCTTCCTGCTTCATATACAGCTGTCTTCTTGTTTGTCTTCATACGTTTTCATGTGGTGTAAAGGGTAAGGGAGGTCTTTGGGGTCCCTTTTTCTTGTAGTTAATTTACAATGTTGTGTGAGTTTTAGGTGTACAGCAAGGTGAATCTGTTAAGTTTCAGATTATTTTCCATTGTAAGTTATTATAAGATTTTAATATAGTTCCCTGTGTTATATATTGTAGGCCCTTGTTGATCTATTTTATGTATAGTAATGTGTATTTGTTAATCCCAGTCTCCTAATTTATATCCTCCTACCCCCACTATTCCTTTTGGTAAGTTTGTTTTATGTCTGTGAGTCTTTTTCTGTTTTGTAAATAAGTTCATTAGCGTCATTTTTTAAATTCCACATGTAAGTGATATTTGTTTTTTTCTCCCCAACTTCTTCACTTAATACAACCTATCTCTAGGGCCATTCATGTTGCTGCAAATGGCATTATTTCATTCTTTTTCATGGCTAAGTAATGTTCTATTGCATATATGTATACCACATTGTTACTATCTATTCATCTATCAAAATGAACACTTAGGTTGCTTTCATGTATTGACTATTATAGATAGTGCTTCTATGAATATAGGGGTGCATATATCCCTTCGATTTAGAGTTTTCTCTGGATATATGCCAGGAGTGGGATTGCAGAATCATATGACAACTATTTTAGTTCTTTAAGGAACCTTCATACTGGTCTCCATCATAGCTGCACCAATTTATATTCCCACCAACACTGTATGGAGGTTCCTTTTCCTCCACACCCTGTCCAGCATTTATTATTTGTAGACATTTTAATGATGACCATTCTTACTGGTGTGAGGTGATATCTCATTATAGTTTTAATTTGCATTTCTCTAATAATTAGCAATATTGAGCATTTTTTCTCATGTGACTGTTGGCCACCTGTCTGGGATCTCTTTTATAAGGGCACTCATTCCATTTCATGGGCATCCCTGGTGGATCAGATGGTAAAGAATCCACGCCCAATGCAGGAGACCTAGGTTTAGTCTCTAAGTCAGGAAGATCCCCTGGAGAAGAAAATGGCTCCAGTATTCTTGCCTGGAGAATTCCATGGGCAGAGGAGCCTACAGGGTTACAGTCCACGGGGTCGCAAAGAGTTAGACAATACTGAGCAACTAACACTTTATTCCATTTAATGAGTGCTCCACCTTCACGATCTAATCACCTTCCAAAGGCCTCAACTTCTAATACCATCACACTGCGAGTTAGATTTTAACATGTGAACTGGGGCGGGGGAAAGACATAATCATTCAGTCTATAGCAGCATGTATATGTGTTTTTTAAGAAAATACCCACTACATAAAAAATATTTAGATGATTTAAAAAGGAAAAAGACAAAGAAAGGGAAATAGCGAGCGAGAGCTAGAGAGAGAGAGAAGGAAGTGGGAAGGAAGAATTTATCAATTATGAAACTAGTATTTCCATCTCATCTGTCCAAATATGTCTGTCTCTCAATTGAATCCAGACTTAGGGATTGAAAAGGAAGAGTAGTTTCTTATCTCCCTAAACTCCCAATAGGAGGATTTTACATAGAGAAGTGACATAAGGAAGGTTGTTTTTAAAAGGTAACTCTGGCGGCTGAGTGAAGACATGTCTTAGATAGTCAAGGGGGAAGGTGAGAGAGTCTGGAGAGAGCTTACTACAGTGGTTTTAAATAGGGTGGTAGTTGACAGCAAAGAGACTCAGCCACAGATATACCCTTCTCCCCTAATTCCCCTTGTATCCAGATTGCCACATAACATTGAGTAGAGTTTCCTCTGCTATATAGTAGGTCCTTGTTGGCTATCCATTTTAAATATAGCACTGTGTACATGTGTTTCCCATGTACCTCCCGTGTACTCCCAAACTTCCTAACTATCCCTTCCCCCCATCCTTCCCACCTGAAATTATCACATCATTGTTAATTGACTATACTCCAATATAAAACAAAAAGTTAAAAATAAATAAATAGGGTCAAGAGTAAAGAGTATCAGGAAGATCCCCTGTAGAAGAGAATGGCTACCCACTCCACCATGCTTGCCTGGAGAATTCCATGGACAGTAGAAACTAGCAGGCTACAGTTTGTGGGGTTGCAAGGAGTCAGACATGACTGAGCAACTAACACTTTCACTTTTTTCAAAGGGTATGGTGATGAATGGGTATAATAAGGACACATTTTTGAGGGAGCTGATGGACTGATGTAACAGAAAGAATGAAACAGAAGTCATGGGTGATTCTAAGGTTTTGGCATAACTAAAAGGGTAAGGCGATATTCACTTAAGATAAAAAGGCATCAGAAGCAGGCTTGGAAGAGGAAGGAAGTTAAGAGTTTTGTGTCAGACATGCCAAGTTTGACATTTATATCAGATATGTAAGTGGAGCTATCAGTTACAGAGTTAGATGTGTGAGTGTGGGGTTTAGATGAAGACTAGAGATATAAGCTGGGGAATTATTGGCATATGAAGGGTATGCCTTTAGAAGGACAACTTATAAATTGAATTCTTGGAATGCTGCAATAATGAACACATTTCATGCTTGAAGTTATATCATGTGAAGCAACACAAATAAAAAGATATGTTGGGCCGCTTTTTAAAAAGAAATAAGAATGTTATCTTTCAACTTGCTATATTTTTTGACAATATAATGACAACAGGAGGAATACTTGAGCACTGTAATTTAGGAGGAAGTGAAAGATAAGAGTGTATGGATAATTTTGACAGGAATAAACACATACACAGATGTGTATGATCTGAACAATGGCACTGTCTTGCACATTCAGTGATACTCATCTCTCCCTAGTCCAGAGAGCACACATGTCCCCAGACCATGAACTGAGATAGCATCTCTTCAGGAAAATGAAATGTCTTCATATCTTATACATGGCTATCACATGAGCTGTGCTATCTGTGCTCCAGTTTCTAATTTAGGATTTAAACCCCTGTAGCTAAATGCTGATACTACTGAGGGTGATTTCTATTGTTGACCTAAAACAAATAGATTGCTAGCTGTTTTCCTGGCAAACTAGTGTTTTGCAAAAATAAACAAACAGGATCTAATTAAACTTAAAAGCCTTTTCACAATGAAGGACATTATAAGTGAGGTGAATAGACAACCCTCAGAATGGGAGAAAATAATAGCCAATGGAACAACTAAGAATTAATCTCCAAAATACACAAGCAGTTCATGCCCCTCAATACCAGAAAAGCAGACAACTCAAGCAAAAAGTGGGCAGAAGACCAAAACAGACATTTCTCCAAAGACATACAGATGGCTAATAAACACGTGGAAAGATGCTCAACATTGCTCATTATTAGAGAAATGCAAATCAAAAGTACAATGAGATATCATCTCATGCTGGTCCAAATGGCCATAGTCAAAAAGTCTACAAAACGATAAATTACGGAGAGGGTGTGAGGAAAGGAAACCCTCTTCCACTGTTGGTGGGAATGTAAACTGATACAACCACCATGGAGAAATGTATGGAGATTCCTTTAAAAACTAGGAATAAAACTACCATACAACCCAGCAATCTGGGTATGTGCCACTACTGGACGTATACCCTGAGGAAACCATACTTTAAAAAGACACGTGTACCTCAGTGTTCATTGAAGCACTGTTTACAATAGCTAGGACATGGAAGCAAGCAGATGTCCATTGGCAGATGAATGGGTCAGGAAGTGTGGTATATATACACAATGGAATATTATTTAGTGATAAAAAGGAATGCATTTGAGTCCATTCTAATGAGGTGGATGAACCTAGAGCCTATTACACAGAGTGAAGTAAGTCAGGAAGAGAAAGACAAATATCATATATTAGCACATATCAGTTCAGTTCAGTTATATGGAATCAAAAGATAGTACCAATGATCCTGCATGCAGGGCAGCAAAGGAGACACAGACATAAAGAACAGACTTTTGGACTCAGTGGGAGAAGGAGAGGGTGGGATGATTTGAGAGAATAGCATTGAAACGTATACAATATCATATGTACAACAGCCAGTGGGAGTTTGATGTATAATGCAGGGAACCCAAAGCTGGTACTCTGTGACAACCTGGAGGGATGATGTAGGGAGGGATGTGGGAGGGGGATTCAGGAGGGAGGGGTTCATATGTATGCCTATGGCTGATTCATGTTGATGTATGGCAGAAGCTATCACAATATTATGAAGTTAACTATCCTCCAATTAAAATACTTTTTAATTGGTTTGCACATGGCAAACCACATGCAAGTCCTTGCACAGCAAGGGAAGGAGAACTGTTTTATAGGGCAGGAAAGGAAGTTGGGAGGACAATAATAAATAAAGAGCCCATGGCTTGTCAGTGGTTGAATTATTGTCAGGAAAGATAAGGAGATCTCAGGGTATGAGAGCTCCCATCTCCCAATTTTAATTAATTGAAGTTTCTGTTGATTAACTTCTTACATATTTAAGAAAGAAATAAAAATGACTTGCTGAAATTCATGCTGTCTAAATGTCTTCTAATCTAATGAACCTATGGGTACAAAAAATGTAACATTAACAACGACAGTCTAGATTCTGTCAACTCATTTCCTGGTGCTTGAATCAGGACCTTTGGCAGGCCCTGTTTCTGTGTCTCATCAGTTAAAATATCTTCTAGTTATTTCTTGAAGCATTTCTAGGAAGTTTCTCAGATGTGCTCAGGAGCGCATGTCCTTTGAGACTAATGCCCAAGATTCGCTTGTGGGAGACATTTCCCATGACCACTTTTGCCAATCCTCCATGTGAGAACAGTGCCCCCTGCCTTGGGTCCTATCTCCTGCTGCTCCCAAAGCTGCAAAACTTGAGGGATATTAAACCAACTGCTGTACCCCCCTTCAGGTTCACGATCCATAGTTCCTCTTAGCTACATTTCTGCAAGAGGTGCCTGCAGAAACAGGTATGTATTCCAAACATTTCTGACTGGAACTTTCAAGGATATAATGATTTCACAGCTCAGGATCTAACTATAGAGGCATCTATATGTCTTGCAGCATGGTTTTATTTTTCTCTGACACTATCAGTCACAGAGGGGAATGAAGAACAGAGTGTTTATATTTATGACACAGGAGGAAACCACAGTAGAAATATTCAAGCCCAGATCCAGTTTCCCATTTTTTCCCTTGTCCCTGTTCCATCCCCTCTTCTTTCCCTCATGACTCAAAAGGATGCTCCTTCTTTTTTTGTTCCTCACTCCTTGTCTCCATTATCCAGGACTTCACACCACTCATTATTTCTTCTCCTGAATTTTGTATCAGTCTCTCTACTGGCTTCTTTTCCTCATGTTAAGTCTGCCTATAAGACTATAAATATCAGTGATGTCAGCAACATCATGGCATAGATATCCTCTTTTCTTTTCTACCTTTTAAACAACCAAATAGGCATCCATCCCCAAACAAAAGCACCTCTGTGGAAGTTGTGGATCCAATATTATGTTCCAAGAGCCCGAGGAAGAGTCTCTCCCACCGGGGCATTTGGAAATAAGCAGATAAACATCAGTAGAGTCTGCAGAATTAGCAGGAGCCTGCAAAGCTACACCAACCCCTCTTGGCCATGAACAGGGAAAACCCGGAGAGTGCCGACTGGCAGACACTCATGGGCAACAAAGAGTCTGTGGAACTCCAGCCTTCCCAAGGGAAAATTACAGCATGCCATTGGAGCAAAAGAATGCACTGGCTAGGGTAAAAGAAACATTGCTAAAGGCCATCCCTTCCCCAAGGCTACACAGCACAGGACTAAACTAGCTGCTGGAGACATCACTGACGGGAAAAGGAAGAGGGTGAGGGAGTGTTTGGCTATCCCAGCTGTGGGACACTGCAGAAGAAACCCATTTCTCTCAAGCAGCGCCCAAAGTACTGAGGTGGGACATCCATGACTACAGCAAAGGGTAGACTGGGAAAGAGAGAGAGAAGAATATAAGAGGGCATTAAAGGATATGGTTCCTCCTGACTGTGCTCAGAACTTCAGCAGAAGATCTACCTGTGAGCTTCTGGGAGCACTTCACTCTAGGATTTCACCCCCAGGCCTATGGACACCCCAAATGTCCCAAGTGCCAAATCCAAACTTCTGCTACTCTGTGGCCAACTCTTCTGCAGGCTACCGAGTGTGGGGACAAACGTGAACTCCGATAAACAGAGTGTTCTCAGAAAATCGGATCAGGATCTGTGATAAGGGAGAAATCACAAACTTGAATTATAGCACTACTCCCTGGAAAATAAAAGAGTTTTCAGCTGCCAACATTTTGAGATGTAAGAACAAGAGATATAAACACTTAAGAATTCTGCCTTGAGAGGGAGAAAGAAGTGTGAAATAGGTGTATTCATACAGGTCAGAGAAATTATCATCTATACCAGGACCAACTGTACATTCCACCCAAAGGCAATCAGTAAAGCTTTGAGGAGGTGGCTGCTATTTCAAATGTGAAATCAGTAACGAAAAACTCCAAGAAACATGAAGAATTAAGAAAATATGTCATCATCAAAAGATGACAATAATTCTCCAATAACTGAATTCAATGATACGGAATTTTGCCAACTAGCTGATAAAGAGTTCAAAATAGCTTTTAAGGAGAAAACTTAGCAATCTATAAGAAGATACCAAAAGATAATCCAACAAAATTAGGAAAACAATATGTGAACAAAATGAGAAATTTAACAAAGAGATAACAGTCATAAAAATGAACTAAAAGGAAATTCAGAACTGAAGAGTTCGAGTAAAGTAAAAAATGTACCAGAGAGTATCTATAGCAGAGTAGATAAATGGAAGATAGAAACAATGATCTAGAGGATAACAGCTTTGAAATAACCCAGAGGAGAACAAAATAAAAAATTTAAAAAAGTAAAGAAAGTGTATGTGATTTATAGAACTCCATCAAGCACGCAAGTATTAGAATAATTTGGACTCCAAAAGGAGGAGAGGAGAGGAAATTTTATTTAAAGAAAATATCTGAGAACTTTCCAAACCTAGGGAGAGACTTGGGCATTCTAGTTCATAAAATTATAGATCATTTTTTTAGCTCAGTGCTAAAGATCTTCTCCAAAACAGTATCATGAAACTGTTAAAAATCGAAGACAAAGACAAATCCTAAAAGCAGTCAGAGAAAAAAATATTGTAACCCACAAAAGAATTCCTTTCAAGCTATCATCAGTTTTCTTAGCAGAAACCCTTTAGGCCAGAAGAGTGGAATGCATATTCAAAGCGAAGAAAGGAAAAAACTGCCACAACAAGAATATTCTATCCAACAAAGTTATCATTCCAACATGAAGGGGAAATAAAGACCTTCCCAGAAAAACTGAGGGGGTTCATCACCACTAAACCTGCCTTGCAAGAAATGCCAAAAGGGGTTTTTCAAGCTAAAATAAAAAAGTGATAATTAGTGACATGAAAATGTACAAAAACATACAACACATGGGTAAAGTTAAATACACAGTCAGATTTAGAAAATTCGAATTATTAGAACGGTGTGGTAACCACCTAACTGTAGTCTAAAGGTTAAAGAAAAAGAGTATTTAAAATAATTGAAGCTAATTTAATTGGTTAATAAACATATAATATGGAAAAAGGTAAATTGTTACATCAGAAAAATAAAAGGGGGAAGGAAGTACAAGGGTGGAGCTTTTGTATGCCTTCAAAGTTAAAATGGACTGTTTTATCTATTAGATGTTTTATGTCAGCCTCATGGTAATCACAAAGCACAAATCTAGATCGGAACTACAAAAGAGTCACAGAGCAATTAATAAGACAGGATTAGCAAGTCTTGTGAACGGTGGTGTTGGAGAAGACTCTTAAGAGTCCTTTGGACTTCAGGAAGATCCAACCAGTCCATCCTAAAGGAAATCAGTCCTGAATATTCATTGGAAGAACTGACGCTGAAGCTGAAACCCCAATACTTTGGCCACCTGATGTGAAGAGCTGACTCATTTGAAAAAGACCCTGATGCTGGGAAAGGTTGAAGGCAGGAGGAGAAGGGGAAGACAGAGGATGAGATGGTTGGATGGCATCACCGACGCGATGGATATGAGTTTGAGTGAACTCCAGGAGTTGGTGATGGACATGGAGGCCTGGTGTGCTGCAGTCCATGGGGTCACAAAGAGTCAGACACGACTGAGCGACTGAACAGATTAGCAAGTCCTAACATATCAGTAATTACTCTAAGTGAAAGTAAATTGCATACACTAACCAAAAGGCATAGAGTGGCTACATGGATTTAAAAAAAAAAAAAGACTCAACTATATGAGAAACGCTGGGTTGGAAGAAGCAAAAGCTGGAATCAAGATTGCCGGGAGATATATCAATAACCTCAGATATGCAGATGACACCACCCTTATGGCAGAAAGTGAAGAGGAACTAAAAAGCCTCTTGATGAAAGTGAAAGAGGAGAAAGAAAAAGTTGGCTTAAAGCTCAACATTCAGAAAATGAAGTTCATGGCATCTGGTCCCATCACTTCATGGGAAATAGATGGGGAAACAGTGGAAACTGTGTCAGACTTTATTTTGGGGGGCTCCAAAATCACTGCAGATGGTGATTGCAGCCATGAAATTAAAAGATGCTTACTCCTTGGAAGGAAAGTTATGACCAACCTAGATAGCATATTGAAAAGCGGAGATATTACTTTGCCAAGAAAGGTCCGTCTAGTCAAGGCTATGGTTTTTCCAGTGGTCATGTATGGATGTGAGAGTTGGACTGTGAAGAAGGCTGAGCGCTGAAGAATTGATGCTTTTGAACTGTGGTGTTGGGGAAGACTCTTGAGAGTCCCTTGGACTGCAAGGAGATCCAACCAGTTCATCCTAAAGGAGATCAGTTCTGGGTGTTTGTTGGAAGGACTGATGCTGAAGCTGAAACTCCAATATTTTGGCCACCTCATGCAAAGAGTTGACTCACTGGAAAAGACCCTGATGCTGGGAGGGATTGAGGGCAGGAGGAGAAGGGGACGACCGAGGATGAGATGGCTGGATGGCATAACCGACTTGATGGACATGAGTTTGAGTGAACTCTGGGGGTTGGTGATGGACAGGGAGGCCTGGCATGCTGTGATTCATGGGGTTGCAAGGAGTCAGACATGACTGAGTGACTGACCTGAACTGAACTGATATGCTGTCTACAAGAGATTCACTTCAGATTTAAGGACACTTGCAGACTGAAAGTGAAGAAATGGGAAAAGCTATTCCATTCAACTTGAAATTAAAAGAAACTAGACTAAAAGCTGGTTATTTGAAGATAAGAAAAATTGATAAACCTTTAGCCAGACTAATCAACAAAAAATGAAAGAGGACTCAAATCAATAAAATTAGAAAAGAAAAAGGAAAAGGTACAACAGACACCACAGAAATACAAAGAATCATAAGTGACTATACAAGTAACTATATATCAATAAAATGGACAACCTGGAAAATACAGACAAATTCTTAGAAAAGCACAATCTCCCAAGAATGAAACAGGAAGAAATAGAAAATAAGAACAGACCAGTCATAATTACCTAAATTGAAAGTGATTAGGAAACCTCCAACAAAAAGTCCAGGACTAGATCATTTCACAGGTGCATTCTATCAAATATTTAGATAAGAGTTAACATCTATCCTTCTGAAACTGCTCCAAAAAAAAAAAAAAAATTGCAGAAGAAGGAACACTCCAAACTCATTCTATGAGGCTATCATCACCCTGACACCAAAACCAGACAAAGATACCACAAAAAAAGAAAATTACAGGCTAATATCACTGATGAACATAGATACAAAAATACCCAACAAAATACTTGCAATCTGAATCCAACAATACGTTAAAAGGATTATTATGCACCATGATCATGGGCTTCTCAAGTGGCTCAGCGTTAAAGAATCCACCTACCAATGCAAGAGAGGTGGGTTCAGTCCCTGGGTCTGGAAGATCCTCTAGAGGAGGAAATGGCAACCTACTCCAGTATTCTTGCCTGGAGAATTCCATAGACAGAGGAGCCTGGTGGGCTACAGTCCATAGGGCTGCAAAGAGTCAGATATGTTTGAGCATGCATGCGCCATGATCAAGTGAGATTTGTCCCAGAGATGCAAGGATTTTTCAATATCCACAAATCAGTGTGATACACCACATCAACAAATTGAAGAATAAAAACCATATGATTATCTCAATAAATGGAGAAAAAACTTTTTAAAAATTAATTTTATTTATTTTAATTGGAGACTAATTACAATATCGTGGTGGGTTTTGCCATACATTGACATGAATCAGCCATGGGTGTACATGTGTCTCCCCATCCCAAATCCCCCACCCACTTCCCTACCCATCCCATCCCTTTGGGTTTTTCCAGTGCTTTTGATGTAATTCAACACCCATTTATCTTAAAAGGGCACATACCTCAACATAATAAAGACCATATACAACAAACCTACTGGTAACATACTTAATGATGAAAAATCAAAAGCATTTCCTCTAAGAACAGAATAAGACAAGGATGTCCACTGTCACCACTTTTATTCAACATAGTTTTAGAAGTACTAGCTATGGCAATCAGAGAAGAAAAAGAAATAAATGAAATCAAAATTGGAAAAGATGTTAAACAGTCACTGTTTGCAGATGACATGATAATATACATAGAAAATCCTAAGAGTGCTATCAGCCAACTACTAGAGCTGATCAATGAATTTGGTAAGGTTGCAGGTTACAAAATTAATATACATAAATCTATTGCATTTCTATATATTAACAATGAAAGATCAAGAAGAGAAATTAAAGAATCCCATTTATCATCATATCAAAAACAATAAAATACCAGGAACAAAATAACCTTGTTTCAAATCCTGAAAGATGATGCTGTGAAAGTGCTGCATTCAATATGCCAACAAATTTGGAAAACTCGGCAGTGGCCACAGGACTGGAAAAGGTCAGTTTTCATTCCAATCCCAAAGAAAGGCAATGCCAAAGAATCTTCAAACTACCACACAATTGCACTCATCTCACATGCTAGTAAAGTAATGCTCAAAATTCTCCAAGCCAGGCTTCAGCAATACGTGAACTGTGAACTTCCTGACGTTCAAGCTGGTTTTAGAAAAGGCAGAGGAACCAGAGATCAAATTGCCAACATCTGCTGCATCATGGAAAAAGCAAGAGAGTTCCAGAAAAACATCTATTTCTGCTTTCTTGACTATGCCAAGCCTTTGACTGTGTGGATCACAATAAACTGTGGAAAATTCTGAAAGAGATGGGAATACCAGACCACCTGACCTGCCTCTTGAGAAATCTGTATGCAGGTCAGGAAGCAGCAGTTAGAACTGGACATGGAACAACAGACTGGTTCCAAAGAGGAAAAGGAGTACGTCAAGGCTGTATATTGTCACCCTGCTTATTTAACTTCTATGCAGAGTACATCATGAGAAATGCTGGACTGGAAGAAACACAAGCTGGAATCAAGATTGCTGGGAGACATATCAATAACCTCAGATATGCAGATGACACCACCCTTATGGCAGAAAGTGAAGAGGAACTAAAAAGCCTCTTGATGAAAGTGAAAGAGGAGAGTGAAAAGGTTGGCTTAAAGCTCAACATTCAGAAAACGAAGATCATGGCATCCAGTCCCATCACTTCATGGGAAATAGATGGGGAAACAGTGCAAACAGTGTCAGACTTTAATTTTGGGGACTCCAAAATCACTGCAGATGGTGATTGTAGCCATGAAATTAAAAGACGCTTAGTCCTTGGAAGAAAAATTATGACCAACCTAGATAGCATATTCCAAAGCAGAGACATTACTTTGCCGACTAAGGTCCATCTAGTCAAGGCTATGGTTTTTCCTGTGGTCACGTATGGATGTGAGAGTTGGACTGTGAAGAAGGCTGAGCACTGAAGAATTGATGCTTTTGAACTGTGGTGTTGGAAAGGACTCTTGAGAGTCCCTTGGACTGCAAGGAGATCCAACCAGTCCATTCTGAAGGAGATCAGCCCTGGGATTTCTTTGGAAGGAATGATGCTAAAGCCGAAACTCCAGTACTTTGGCCACCTCATGTGAAGAGTTGACTCATTGGAAAAGACTCTGATGCTGGGAGGGATTGGGGGCAGGAGGAGAAGGGGATGACCAAGGATGTGATGGCTGGATGGCATCACTAACTCGATGGACATGAATCTGAGTGAACTCCGGGAGTTGGTGATGGACAGGGAGGCCTGGCTTGCTGCGATTCATGGGGTCGCAAAGAGTTGGACACGACTGAGCGACTGAACTGAAGGAAATAAAAGACCTCTGCTGTATTCTGAAAACTATAAATACTGATGGAAGAAACAGAAAATGACAAAGAAGGTGGAAAGAGATACCATGTTCTTGAATTGGAAGAATCAATGAGGGCAAAATGACTATACTACCCCAGGCAATCTACAGATTCAGTGCAATCCCTACCAAATTATCAATGGCATTTTTTCACAGAACTAGAACAAAAAAATCTTAAAATTTGTGTGGAGACAAACAAATGACTCCAAATAGCCAAAGTAACCTTGAGAATGAAAAATGGAGCTGGAGGAATCAGGCTCCCTGACTTCAGACTACCATATGCTACAAAGCTATAGGCATCAAAACAGTACATTACTGGCACAAAATGGAAGAATATATAATGAGATAGGACAGAAAGCCCAGATATATACCCATACACCTATGGTCAATAAAACTACAAAAAAGGAATCAAGACTACACAATGAAAAAAAAGACAGTCTTTTCAATAATGGTGCTGAAAAAACTGGACAGCTACATGTTAAAAAATGAAATTAGAACACACTTTAATACTACACACAAAATAAACTCTAGATGGATTAAAGACCTAAATGTAAGAACTGCTAAGTCGCTTCAGTTGTGTCCGACTCTGTGGGACCCCACAGATGGCAGCCCACCAGGCTCCACCATCCCTGGGATTCTTCAGGCAAGAACACTGGAGTGGGTTGCCATTTCCTTCTCCAATGCATGAAAGTGAAAAGTGAAAGTGAAGTTGCTCAGTAAGTGTCCGACTCTTTGTGACCCCATGGACTACAGCCTACCAGGCTCCTCCATCCATGGGATTTTCCAGGCAAGAGTACTGGAGTGGGTTGTCATTGCCTTCTCCAAAATGTAAGAACAGACAGTATAAAACTCTTAAAGGAAAACAGAACACTCTTTGACATAAATCACAGCAGTATCTTTTTCTATTATGTCTTCCAGAATAACGGAAATAAAAACAAAAATTAACAAGTGTGGCCTAACTCAACTCAAAAGCTTTTGCACAGCAAAGGAAACCATAAACAAAATGAAAAGATAAACCATAGAATATATTTACAAATGATGTGACCAACAAGGGATTAAGTGTATGCGTGCTCAGCCATGTCTGACTCTTTATGACCTCATGGACTGTAGCCTGCCAGGCTGCTCTGTCAATAGCATTTCCTAGGCAAGAACACTGGAGCGGGTTTCATTCCCTCTCCAGGGGATCATCCCAATCCAAGGACTGAACCCACATCTCTTGCATCTCATGCACTGGCAGGTGGATTCTTTACCACTGGCATCACCAGGGAAGCCCAACAAGAGATTAGTCTCTGAAATTTACAAATAGTAAAATTCATGTGGCTTAATATCATAAAAACAAAAACCCAAGCAAAAAATGAGCAGAAGACCCAAATAGACATTTCTCCAAAAAAGACATACAGATTGTCAAGAGGCACATGAATGTCAACATTGCTTCTTATTAGAAAAATGCAAATCGAAACTACAGTAGGACATCACCTCACATTAGTCAGAGTGGCTATCATGGAAAAATCCACAAAAAATAAATGCTGGAGAGGGTGTGGACAAAAGGGAACCCTCCAACACTGTTGGTGAGAATGTAAATTGGTATAGCCGCTGTGGAGAACAGTATGGAGGTTCCTTAAAAAACTAAAAATGGAGCTACCATATGATCCAGAAATCCTACTCCAAGGCATATATCTGGAGAAAAAAAAATATACATGTCCGCAAGGATACGTGCACCTCCATGTTCATCACAGCACTGTTTACAATAGCCAAGACTTGGAAACAACCTAAAGGTCCACTGATAGATGAATAGATAAAAAAGATGCGGTTCATATATCCAATGGAATGTTACTCAGCCATTAAAAAGCATGAAATAATGCTACTTGGAACTATGCAGACAGATCTAGAGATTGTCATAGAGTGAAGTAAGTCAGAGAGAGAGAGAAATACTGTGTGATATCACTTATATGTGGAATCTAAAAAAACATACAAATAAACTTATTTACAAAATAGAAACAAACTCATTGACTTAGAAAACAAATTTATGGTTACCAGAGAGGAACAGTGGGAACAGGGGAGAGATAGTGAAGGAGTTTGGGATTTACCTATACACACTGCTATATTTAAAGTGGATAAGCAACAAGAACCTACTGCATAGCACAGGGAACTCTGCTCAATGTTATGTAACAACTTAAATGAGAAAATAATTTGAAAATATATATAGACATGTATATGCATAACTGAATCACTTTACTGCATATCTGAAACTAACTCAACATTGTTAATCTATGTTGCTGTTGCTGTTCCCTCGCTAAGTTGTGTCTGACTCTTTGTGACCCATGAACTATGGTACGCAAGGCTTCCCGGTCCTCCATTATCTCCTGGAGTTTGCACAAGTTCATGTCTACTGAGTTGGTGATGCTATCTAACCATCCTATCCTCTGCTGTCTTCTTCTCATTTTGCCTTCAATCTTTCCCCTAATCAAGTATGCTCCAATATAAAATGAAAAGTTTTTTATAAGTGTTAAGATTAGAAATGGTTCCAACATACTTGGTATACCATTTCTAAAAGAGTGAAAATACTGACATAAGTGGATAGTCATGGAAACTTGATTGAACTGAGAAGAATTTTTATTCCATTTAGTAATATTTTCCCTTGACACCTGGGACCGGCAGTCAAGGGCGTAACATACTAATAATCAAAACAGTTTCCACAGGAAATTTTAAATAAGAGAAAAAGTTTTCACTCAGTAACAAAGCAACATTTTGAAGAGACTGGATCATGAAGTACATATAATCAGATATATATGTAAAAACACCCACAAAAAATCTAAAATTGCTTTATGTATTATACTTGATTTTGTTCATTTTCCTATTTCTTTTCTCTCACTCTAAAATTGAGGGAATTTGGTTTTTAACTTTTTAATAAAAGTCTACTGACTATCTGCCCTAGACTGGTGTATTTCAGGACTAAGAAAGTATGTTTACAGCTTCATATAGAAATGGCGTACTTGATTTGTCACCAAAGACTTGTGCCCATCTGTTGCTTTCCAGAATATGCTCTTATACCAGTCCCCTCTAAGTCTCAGATTAGTTACCTATAAGAAGGAGATCAGGATTCCTATCTACATGATTGTTACAATAATTCAATGAGAATATGCACAGAAAAACACAACCAGTAGACACTACAGATAATCGGTTTCCATGCATTGTCAGTGTGGTCTTTGTGTAGGAACACAAACACAGACACATGGACAGTAAAGAGAAAATTACTTAGATCTAATCTACAAGCTTCCTTGAGACCATTTGTCGTGTAAATGGCCTGCTATCTACAATGAAAAATAATGGACCCACTCAATTATATTGAATCGAAATCTGCAACCATCTTTTAAGAATCTACTGTGGTAGAAACTAGAAATATTGAGATAAAAGAGAAGTGGTTCCTGCCCTCAAAGGACCCTCATCACGGATCTCCTTGGAGCTCTATATATTCACTTGCTTTATTTCTCCAACAAAAGTTTGTTGAACTTGTTGAGTTGACAAAATGTGTGCTAAGTCCTGTGACAACAATAGAGAATAAAGCATTTTTCATCCTTGACATTCTTGTGGTGTACACCAAAACAAAACACTTTTCTCAGCCTCCTCTAGTATAAAGAATAAACAATGATGGTCTGAACTTCACCAGTTACTGCTCTTCAGTTGCTCACAATTGGACTTTCAGACTAATCACTGACTTTAAAAGACTATTTCTCTACCACAAAATTGTAAATCAGTTATACTCAAATAAAAATTTTTTAAAGGCTACTTATTTCCGATTCAAAATGTTTTGGAGGCAAATATAAAAATTCTCCTTACCAAACATTCAAATGTTATTCCAATGTCTCTGAAATAAAAATGGTGGATGGAGTAAAAATTAGATAAGAAAGCTGATGGCCCCAAGAGACAACAATTGCTCATTATTTACAAGGATCTTAAAAAGATCCCGTGATTCCAATAACAAAGTGGCTGGTAGAGAGTGCTGAGGTGGATTGCTTACCATTAGAGAAAGCAAAAGCAATACCCAGCTATGGATGTGACTGGTGATAGAAGCAAGAGCCGATGCTGTAAAGAGCAATATTGCATAGGAACCTGGAATGCCAGGTCCATTAATCAAGGCAAATTGGAAGTGGTCAAACAAGAGATGTCAAGAGTGAACATCGACATTCTAGGAACCAGTGAACTAAAATGGACTGGAATGGGTGAATTTAACTCAGATGACCATTATATCTACTACTGTGGGCAGGAATCCCTCAGAAGAAATGGAGTAACCATCATGGTCAAGAAAAGAGTCTGAAATGCAGTACTTGGATGCAATCTCAAAAATGACAGAATGATCTCTGTTGGTCTCCAAGGCAAACCATTCAATATCACAGTTATCCAAGTCTATGTCCCAACCAGTAACACTGAAGAAGCTGAAGTTGAACAGTTCTATGAAGACCTACAAGACCTTTTAAAACTAACACCCCCAAAAGATGTCCTTTTCATTATAGGGGACTGGAATGCAAAAGTAGGAAGTTAAGAAACACCTGGAGTAACAGGCAAATTTGGCCTTGGAATGCGGAATGAAGCAGGGCAAAGACTAATAGAGTTTTGCCAAGAAAATGCGCTGGTCATAGCAAACACCCTCTTCCAACAACACAAGAGAAGACTCTACACATGGACATCCCAAGATGGTCAACACCGATATCAGATAGATTATATTCTTTGCAGCCAAAGATGGAGAAGCTGTATACAGTCAACAAAAACAAGACCAGGAGCTGACTGTGGCTCAGATCATAAACTCCTTATTGCCAAATTCAGACTTAAATTGAAGAAAGTAGGGAAAACCACTAGACCATTCAGGCACGACCTAAATCAAATCCCTTATGATTATACAGTGGAAGTGAGAAATAGATTTAAGGGCCTAGATCTGATAGATAGAGTGCCAGATGAACTATGGAATGAGGTTCGTGACATTGTACAGGAGAAAGGGATCAAGACCATCTCCATGGAAAATGAATGCAAAAAAGCAAAATGGCTGTCTGGGGAGGCCTTACAAATAGCTGTGAAAAGAAGAGAGGTGAAAAGCAAAGTAGAAAAGGAAAGATACAAGCATCTGAATGCAGAGTTCCAAAGAATAGCAAGAAGAGATAAGAAAGCCTTCCTCAGCGATTAATGCAAAGAAATAGAGGAAAAGAACAGAATGGGAAAGACTAGAGATCTCTTCAAGAAAATTAGAGATATCAAGGGAACATTTCATGCAAAGATGGGCTTGATAAAGGACAGAAATGGTATGGACCTAACAGAAGCAGAGGATATTAAGAAGATGTGGCAAGAATACACAGAAAACTATACAAAAAAGAGCTTCACAACCTAGATAATCACGATGGTGTGATCACTCATCTAGAGCCAGGCATCTTGGAGTGTGAAGTCAAGTGGGCCTTAGAAAGCATCACTACAAACAAAGCTAGTAGAGGTGATGGAATTCCAGTGGAGCTGTTTCAAATCCTGAAAGATGATGCCGTGTAAGTGCTGCACTCAATATGCCAGCAAATTTGGAAAACTCAGCAGTGGCCACAGGACTGGAAAAAGTCAGTTTTCATTCCAATCCCAAAGAAAGGCACTGCCAAAGAATGCTCAAATTACCGCAAAATTGCTCTCATTTCACAAACTAGTGAAGTAATGCTTAAAATACTCCAAGCCAGGCTTCAGCAATACATGAGCAGAGAATTTCCTGATGTTCAAGCTGGTTTTAGAAAAGGCAGAGGAACCAGAGATCAAATTGCCAACATCTGCTGGATCATGGAAAAGGCAAGAGAGTTCCAGAAAAAAACATCTATTTCTGCTTTCTTGACTATGCCAAGCCTTTGACTGTGTGGATCACAATAAACTGTGGAAAATTCTGAAAGAGATGGGAATACCAGACCACCTGACCTGCCTCTTGAGAAATCTGTATGCAGGTCAGGAAGCAGCAGTTAGAACTGGACATGGAACAACAGACTGGTTCCAAATAGGAAAAGGAGTACGTCAAGGCTGTATATTGTCACCCTGCTTATTTAACTTATATGCAGAGTACATCATGAGAAATGCTGGACTGGAAGAAACACAAGTGGGAATCAAGATTGCCGGGAGAAATATCAATAACCTCAGATATGCAGATGACACCACCCTTATGGCAGAAAGTGAAGAGGAACTAAAAAGCCTCTTGATGAAAGTGAAAGAGGAGAGTGAAAAGGTTGGCTTAAAGCTCAACATTCAGAAAACGAAGATCATGGCATCCGGTCCCATCACTTCATGGGAAATAGATGGGGAAACAGTGCAAACAGTGTCAGACTTTATTTTTTGGGGCTCCAAAATCACTGCAGATGGTGACTGCAGCCATGAAATTAAAAGACGCTTAGTCCTTGGAAGAAAAGTTATGACCAACCTAGATAGCATATTCAAAAGCAGAGACATTACTTTGCCGACCAAGGTCCGTCTAGTCAAGGCTATGGTTTTTCCTATGGTCATGTATGGATGTGAGTTGGACTGTGAAGAAGGCAGAGCACCAAAGAATGGATGCTTTTGAACTGTGGTTTTGGAGAAGACTCTTGAGAGTCCCTTGGACTGCAAGGAGATCCAACCAGTCCATTCTGAAGGAGATTAGCCCTGGGGTTTCTTTGGAAGGACCGATGCTAAAGCTGAAACTCCAGTACTTTGGCCACCTCATGTGAAGAGTTGACTCATTGGAAAAGACTCTGATGCTGGGAGGGATTGGGGGCAGGAGGAGAAGGGGACGATAGAGGATGAGATGGCTGGATGGCATCACAGACTCGATGGACGTGAGTCTGAGTGAACTCCGGGAGTTGGTGACGGACATGGAGGCCTGGCATGCTGCGATTCACGGGGTCACAAAGAGTCGGACACGACTGAGCGACTGAACTGAACTGAGAGAAATCACCCTAATGCCCTTCTTTCTTATTAAGTTCCAACATAATCTAGCTGAATGATTAAGTTTCCCCAATAAAAGGAAGACATTAAAATGAATACACCTTTGCTTTTATTTCCATTACTCTAGGAGGTGAAACATAGAGATCTTATTGAAATTTATTGGAGATTTCTTTAATAAAAAAAAAAACACTAGGAATAAAACTACCATATGACCCAGCAATCCCACTACTGGGCATATACCCTGAGAAAACCATAATTCAAAAGACATTCAGTTCAGTTCATTTCAGTAGCCCAGTCGTGTCTGACTCTTTGTGACGTCATGAATCGCAGCACACCAGGCCTCCCTGTCCATCACCATCTCCCGGAGTTCACTTAGACTCACATCCATTGAGTCCATGATACCACCCAGCCATCTCATCCTCTGTTGTCCCCTTCTCCTCCTGCCCCCAATCCCTCCCAGCATCAGAGTCTTTTCCAATGAGTCAACTCTTCGCATGTGGTGGCCAAAGTACTGGAGCTTCAGCTTTAGCATCATTCCTTCCAAAGAAATCCCAGGGCTGATCTCCTTTAGAATGGACTGGTTGGATCTCCTTGCAGTCCAAGGGACTCTCAAGAGTCTTCTCCAACACCACAGTTCAAAAGACATATGTACCCCCAAATTTATTGCAACACTATTTACAATAGCTAGAACGTGGAACCAACCTATATGTCCATCAATAAATGAATGGATAAAGAGGTTATGGTACACATATACAATGGAATATTACTCAGCCATAGAAGGAATGAAATTGAGTCAGTTCTAGTGATGTGGATGAACCTGGAGCCTGTTAAAAATAGAGTGAGAGAAAGAGTAAGTCAGAAAGAGAAAAACAGAGTAAGTCAGAAAGAGAAAAACAAATATCATATAATAACACATATATGGAATCTAGAACAATGGTACTAATGAATCTATTTTCAGGGCAGGAATAGAGAACAGATTTGTGGACACAGCAGGGGAAGCAGAGGGTGGGATGAACTGAGAGAGTAGCATTGACACATATATTACTACATGTAAAATAGATAACTAGTGGGAAGTTGCTGTGTGACATGGGGAACTTAACTTGGTGCTCCGTAACTACCTAGTGGGGTGGGAGGAAGTTTCAAGAAAGGGCGAACATACGTATGCTGCTGCTAAGTCACTTCAGTTGTGTCCGACTCTGTGCGACCCCATAGACAGCAGCCCACCAGGCTCCCCCGTCCCTGGGATTCTCCAGGCAAGAACACTGGAGTGGGTTGCCATTTCCTTTTCCAATGCATGAAAGTGAAAGTGAAGTCGCTCAGTCGTGTGTGACCCTCAGCGACCCCATGGGCTGCAGCCTTCCAGGCTCCTCTGTCCATGGGATTTTCCAGGCAAAAGTACTGGAGTGGGGTGCTGTTGCCTGCTCCGGAACATATGTATACTTGTGGCTGATTCATGTTGTTGTATGGCAGAAACCAACGCAACAAAGTAAAGCAATTATCTTCCAATTAAAAATTAAATATATATTTAATATAAAACTACTAGAACTGCTAAACAGATTCAGTGAGGTAGCAGGAAACAAGATTATCATATAGAAATCCATTGCATTATTAGAGTTCAATATTTCAATGAAATATTGAAAAGGGAAAGTTAAAAAGAATCTCTTTTAAAACAAAATATCTGAGGGCATTTTTTTCCCTATATACTATATTCTAGCTAATGAATAAAGAAGAAGTGACAAAACCAAACTGTCTCTACTTCTCGTTCCATAATGGATCTAGGCAAAGATCATCAATGGCTGCTAACACAGACAACCAGGCATTCCCCTTGTAGAATAACAAGAGTATAGTATAATCTGTCAGCTCTCCTTCTCCCATCAAGTCTGAATCCAATCAAATCTCTACATCCAGCTATCAATTAATGAAACTGCAGATGTTAGAAAAACATGTTAAATTATGTCAAAAGAATGCAATCAGTAAAATTCAGATTTTGTAAAACTGTACAGGACAAATGACTCAGTTTCTTCAACAAATTTGAAAAAGCTGTAGAGGAGAAGCCATAGAGACTTAAAAGATTTAAAAAAAAAAAAAAAAAAAAGATTTCTCAACTAACCACATTTATGGGCTTTATTTGGTACCAGTTCAAACAAACAAAACATGGCTCCACACAAACACTTGTAGGTAAGTTTTTATGGCAACGTTATTCATAATAGCCAAAAAATTAAAAGGATAAATAAATGTAGTATAATATATCCATATAATGGATTATTCAGCCACAAAAAGAATGAAGTGCTTTTCCATGATCCGACATATGTCAGTAGTAAAGAATCCGCCTGCTAATGCCAGAGACTATGAAAAATTCTATGAACAGAGGAATCTGGCAGGCTGCAATACAGTCCACAGGGTCGCAAAGAATCAGACACGACTTAGCAATTAAGCACAGCAAGCACAACATATATCAATCTGGAAAACTTTATGCTAAGTGAAGGTGTTATTCACCGGGTTTGTTTTGCCCAGTGTGCCTACAGCAGGCCAAAATGATCAGTCACTGATGTGAGCAGTGAAGCAAGGAAAACAGGTCTCATCTGCTCCGAGAAGGCAAGATACTCATTTTTCTACGCAGGCATCTAAGTGACGGGCCTCCCAGGTGGTGCAGGTGGGCCTCTTGCCAATGTAGGAGACACAGGTTGATTCATGGGTGGGGAAGATCCTCTGGAGGAAGAAATGGCAACCCACTCCAGCATTCTTACCTGAGAAATTGAATGGAGAGAGGACCCTAGTCCAGGGGGTCACAAAGAGTTGGACACAACTGAGCACAGCACATAACAAAGCTACAGGCTTCTGCACATCTAAAGGTCACGGATGTACTTGCCTGCACATGCATGCCCAGTTCAAGAGTCAATGGTTCTTTCTAGTCCTGATGAGCTCAACTTCAACTAGACACAGCTGACTTCGCTCTGCTTGAACTAGATGCAGCCGACTCCAAGTTCTTGGAAAACAACTCAGGCAAAATCGTGTTGTTCAGGCTACCAGGTCTTTGGAGGACATGAAAGTCTTAAAACCTCCATTAGCAAAAGCAGGTGAAATGGATTTCACCCATGGGTTCAAAAGAAGCCAGACACATTGTAACTATTCTACTGATATAAAATATTCAAGATAAGCATATCCCTAGAAAGCTCATTAGTGGCTGCCAGGCACTGAGTAGGAAATAGGAAAAGTGACTGCAAATTGGTACAGAGTTTCTTCTTGGGGTGATGGAAATAGTGGTGATAACAGTGGTGATGAGTGTACAACTTTGTGAAAATACTAGAAACCACTGAACTGCCCATTTTTAAATGGTGAATATTATGGCTTGTGAATTGTACCTCATTCTTGAGGGAAAAAATGAATACATCTTTCACTCACCGGTCTGGATTGAACCTAACTGAAGCTATAACAACTTAGAGTAACATACTTGGAATAAAATCTGCTTTTTAATAAAAATGGGCTGGAAAATGGATGAATACTTAAAGACTAGACTTTTCTATATTGATATCTTCTGCTTTTTGCTTTCTCCAAGATGTACAATATGGTAGAACTAAAAACGTTTTTTCTTGACCAAGTGAAAAGTGCTCATTCGTGTCCTACTCTTTGCGACCCCATGGACTATACAGTCCATGAAACTCTCCAGGCCAGAATACTGGAACTGGCAGCCTTTCCTTCTCCAGGGGATCTTCCCAACCCAAGGATTGAACCCTGGTCTCCCACATTGCAGGCGGATTCTTTACCACCTAAGCCACAAGGGAAGCTTCCTTGCCAAACTAGACTTTAAATTCTACAAGGGCAAAGACTTGCTTATTGTACTCACCGCCTGGCACATACACAGAGACTAAGGCTACTCAGTCATGTCTGACTTTTTGAGATGTCATGAACTGTAGCCTACCAGGCTCCTCTGTCCATGGATTCTTCCAGGCAAGAATACTGTATTGGGTTGTCATTCCCTTCTCCAGGGGATCGTTCCAAACCAGGGATCAAACCCAGATCCTCCCACATTGCAGGCAGATTCTTTACCATTTGAGCCACCAGGGAAGCCCTACACAGAGATTAGCACAGGAGAAAGTGTGTTGAATAAATGAGAAAGCAAATAATTCATTTAACTTTCTTAGAAGAGCAAGAGTCTTTCGACTATAATTTTTCTTTTTAATTTTTTAACTGAAATATAATTGATTTATAATAGCATATGTTTCAGGTGTATATATATACACATATATATGTTATTTTTCCCTTGTAGATTATTATATAATATTAAGTATAGTTACCAACAACATATCTTTAATCAACTGTATTCCAATACAAACTAAATTTTTTTTTTTAATTTAAAAAACATTGAGTATAGTTTCCTGTGCTATACAGTAGGTCCTTTTTGGTTACCTGTTTACACATAGCAGGGTAAATATGTTAATATCAATCTCTTAATTTATTCCCCCCTCCACACACTCCCTTTCTCCTTTGCTAATGATGAGTTTGTTTTCTGAGTCTGTGAATCTCTTTCTGTTTTGTAAATAAGTTCATTTTTATTCATTTTATTCTTTTTGTGGGGGGGGGGGATTCCACGTATAAGCAATATCATTTATTTGCTTTTTCTGGGTTGCTTTCCTTAGCATAATAATCACTAGGTCCATTCATGTTGCTGCAAATGACATTATTTCATTCTTTTTATGGCTAATATTCTGTATTATATATATATATATACAAAATGGAATATATATACATATATATACTGCATCTCCTTTATCCATTCATCTGTTGATGGACACTTAGGTTGCTTCCATGTCTTGGCTATCCTAAATAGTGCTGCAATTAACATTACATTGCATGGATTGTTAATATAGTACTACACAGTCTCAGTTTGTTGACTCCACAGACATGGAACCTAAGGAAAGTGAGGGGAAACAGTAATTTATAAACTTGAAAAAGATGTTATTTGAAGAAAGAAAAGGGGAAAACACCACCATCATTAAAGACCAAAGGTTTATGCGTTGGTGACCTATTTTAAGTCTTTTAAGTTGTATTTTTGTAAGGATCATTTTCATTATATATTATTAGATTTACAATTAATTTTATTTTTTTCCAGTGTTTTTGAGATACAATTGACGTAACATTGAGCAAGTTTAAGGTATACAGTGTGATGATTTGGTATATGTTTATCTTGTGTATGAAATGATTACCATAGCAAGGTTAGTTAACACCTCCGTCACATCATATAATTAAAATTTCTTTTTTGTGGTGAGAACATTAGGAATTTTCAAGTATAAAATATAGCTTTGTTAACTATAATCCCCATGGTGTATATTAGGTTGTCAGAACTTATTCATCTTATAACTGGAAGTTTAATAAACTTTATTTTCAAATTAGCTTCTTAGAAAAAAGACTAAAATATGTACATATGTAAGCACCTATGTACACATATATGCATAGACTACATTCAGACTTGTTGATCACTATTTTGTTTCTAAATGCAAAACAGACCATCTGTTAAAAGAATTATTTCAGGGCTTTGCCAAAGGTCCACGCTTTCATGTGTGCTTTGGGTCCCTGCCCTCTTCATTATAAGTTGTTTTTCCCCTTCTTTCTCTTGCCTTTGCCAAAGAATGTGATACTCTTTCCACTCCATGCTTGGTTTTTTGTGTATTGATTAGCATAAACTGCTACTAGGGATTCTTCGAATTCCAAACTTTCACAACATATGCTATTTCTAAGATAACTGAAAAGAAACATGGTCTGGATTTATCAATCGTATTACATCCTTCAGGTAGTATCAGTAGATTTCAGCATTTTCAAAGCTCTCTTGTTGAATATGAATTGAGTTTGGTACCTTTGGGATAAAAGCTATAAACTCTGGAAAACTTTTCGTAAATGTTCAGATAAATATACGCATATATCTACGTAAATGATATAATCCATATAGTGCACGCACACACATATATATTTTTTTATCTTTCTGGGGATAAATTGGGGCGGGGTACACTTACTCCTTGGAAGGCAAGTTATGACCAACCTAGATAGCATATTCAAAAGCAGAGACATTACTTTGCCAACTAAGGTCCGTCTAGCCAAGGCTATGGTTTTTCCAGTGGTCACGTATGGATGTGAGAGTTGGACTGTGAAGAAGGTTGAGCGCCTAAGAATTTATGCTTTTGAACTGTGGTGTTGGAGAAGACTCTTGAGAGTCCCTTGGACTGCAAGGAGATCCAACCAGTCCATTCTGAAGGAGATCAGCCCTGGGATTTCTTTGGAAGGAATGAAGCTGAAGCTCCAGTACTTTGGCCACCTCATGTGAAGAGTTGACTCATCGGAAAAGACTCTCTCTGATGCTGGGAGGGATTGGGGCAGGAGGAGAAGGGGACGACAGGGGATGAGATGGCTGGATGGCATCACGGACTCGATGGACATGAGTTTGCGTGAACTCCGGGAGTTGGTGATGGACAGAGAGGCCTGGCGTGCTATGATTCATGGGGTCGCAAAGAGTAGGACACAACTGAGCGACTGAACTGACTGACACGTGTATAGTGATAGTCTAAAAATGGTTCCTGAAATTATCAAATATTCATCCCTGCTGCTGCTGCTGCTGCTAAGTCACTTCATTCATCCCTAGAACCTATAAATATTATATTTGGAAAAATTATCTTTATTGCTTTGTTTGAAAAAATAATCTTTGTGCAGGTGATTAAGTTAAGGATCTTGAAATGTGGTTATATTCTGGATTATCCAGGTAGACCCTAAATGCAATCCCACATATCCTTGTAAGATGGAGGCAAGAGGAGATTTGACACCTACAGAAGAGGAAGAGACAAGCTAAACCATGGGAGTAGAAACTGAAGTGATATAGCCACAAGCTGAGAATTGCTGGGAGCCAACAGAATCTGGAAGAAGCAAGAACCAAATTGCCCCTGGAGCTTCCAGAGGAATCACATCTTTTCCAATATCTTGATATTGATCCACTAAAATTGATTTCCAGATGTAAGAGAATAAATTTCTATTGTTTTAAGCTGCCAAGTTTGTGGTTATTTACTATAGGAGAAATGGGAAACATATAAATACATATGCAAAAAACGCGCATACAGAATTGATGCTTTTGAACTGTGGTGTTGGAGAAGGCTCTTGAGAGTCCCTTGGACTGCAAGGAGATCCAACCTAAAGGAAATCAGTCCTGAATATTCATTGGAAGGACTGATGCTAAGGCTGAAACTCGAATACTTTGGCCACCTGATGCGAAGAACTGACTCATTTTAAAAGACCCTGACGCTGGGAAAGAGTGAAGGCTGGAGGACAAGGGGATGCCAGAGGATGAGATGGTTGGATCACTGACTAAATGGACATGATTTTAAGTAGGCTCCGGGAGTTGGTGATGGTCAAGGAGGCCTGGGGTGGCGAAGAGTCGGACACGACTGAGCAACTAAATTGAACTGAACTGAATACCCTTAATGAAGATTAAAAGAAGCTGATGCAGTCATAAAAAGAGTCAGCTTCTCTCATAGTGCCCAGACCTGCCCCTCCGCAAGGAGTAGAAGAGCAGATTCGAATGAGGCTATCTGCAGCCAGGCAGAGCCACAGTGAGAGCAAACGTAGTTCAATTTCTTCTCACAAATCCAGCAGGTGGATATATCACCCCTCTTCTTGTAGGAAGGTCTGAGGAAGAGGTAGAGAATTACAAGCGTTTTACATAAGGCTCCCTGTTGAATGGAGTCAAAATTCATTTCCATTTTCATAAATATAAGAACCAGAGATTATCTTCCCATTGATAACCAGCATATCCAAAATGATTTCTTACAACAGTGTGCATGTTCATGACATTTTACAGTTTACAAAAAAAGGATTTTTCTCATAATTATCTCATTTGGCCCTTGTAGAGTTCTGGAAAGCAGCAAGTTGAGGACTTGAAACAAGAATTCCATAAAAAACTATGAGCCTTGTAATT
Source organism: Ovis canadensis (assembly GCF_042477335.2). Taxonomy (NCBI): domain Eukaryota; kingdom Metazoa; phylum Chordata; class Mammalia; order Artiodactyla; family Bovidae; genus Ovis; species Ovis canadensis. Next base: position 180,491,376 of record NC_091245.1, read on the forward strand.
CTAAAATCTAAACACAGATTCCCATGACACAACTATTAAAAGATTTAGGATTCAATAAATGTCACAACTGTCATAACATTCCAGAGCCATTTCACTTTTGGACAGTATGGTTCAAAAAATAAAAAGACACATGAAAAGTAGATGATGAACAATAAGTGGAAATGGGTAGACACAATTAAGTAAATGAATCCTCTCTATCCTTGACATTCACCTCTTGCCTTAGCATCAGTCCTCACCCTGGTCAGATCCTGGGAGTCATTTGTCTTGCTTCCTAATCTCTCCCATCCAGTGATTGAGTGCTGACATGTATACCATTTTATCTCTCATATAGTGCCTCCTTCTCAGGGCCTAAATCACAAGTTTAGTGTCAGCCTTCATCCCCTCTATTTTCTCAATATCCTAATTTTTCTAGCTCCAGAGCCCTGCCCTTTTTGCCCAGATTCTACTCTATAGGTATAATGACATTTCAAAAATATAAATCTGGTCACCACCCTATCACTCCTGGTGGAACACACTGTTAATAAGGCAAACCCACAGCCGTTTTCAACTCCATTTTTCCTTAACACTCTAAAGACAGAGTTGAATTCCCTCAACTCTGTTGCTTATTTGTGGCACCAGCTATTAGAAATTGTGTTGAGTGGCTTCCAGGAAATTTTTTCCTTTTTTAATAAATAGATCTATGCAGGAATTTATCCTCCCAGCACCAGCCAGGGCTAGCAGCAATGGGAGAGATAGCTGGAGAGATAGCTAAGAATATTATTTTATTGCTCTGAAAGGTTATAATAGAAACGGCATGATTGCACTCTCCCCTGGTATTTGTATACTTTGATTTTTGTCTTTTTTTTTAAATTTAGTTGCTAACTCATGTCTGATATTTTGCAACCCCATGGACTGTAGCCCACCAGGATCCTCTGTCCATGAGATTTCCCAGGCAAGAATTCTGGAATGGGTTGCCATTTCCTTCTCCAGGACATCTTCCCAACTCAGGGACCGAATTCACATCTCCTGCTTGGCAGGCAGATTCTTTACTACCAAGCCACCTTGACTATCTTCACTCATTTCCCCAATCCTGCCCTCTTGCCCGTGGCAGCCATCAATCTGCCCTGGATTTCTATGAGTTTGTTTTTGTTAGGTTCCACACATAAGTAAGATCATACAGCATTATCTTTCTTTGTCTGACATTTCACTTCACATTTGCTGTTTCAAACATATCACCATAAATGGCAAGATTTCCATCTTTTATGGCTATGTCACTTTCCACTGTATATGTAAACTACATTTTCTTTATCCATTCACCCATTGGTGGAAAATTAGGCTGTTTCCTTAGGTATCTTGGCTACTATGAATAATACTGCATTGAAGATGGGGTTGCAGACATCTCTTTGAGATACTGATTTGGTTGCCTTCCATTATATATCCAGAAGTTAAATTGTTGGATCATATGTTATTTATATTTTTAAAAAACATTTTGAGCAACCTCCATACTGTTTTTCATAGCGAAAGCACCAATTTTCATTCCCACCAGCAGTTCACATGGGTTCCCTTTTCTCTGCACTAATGTCAACACCTGTTACTCTTGTCTTTTTCTGACAAGTGTAAGGAGTATCTGATTGTGGTTTTGATTTGCATTTCTCTGATGACAAATGACACTGAGCACATTTTTGTGTACTTGGCTGTTTCTATGTCTTTGGGAAAAAATGTCTATTCAGGTCCTTTGCCCGCTTAAAAAATCTGATTATTTGGTTGTTTTGCTATTAAGCTGTATGAGTTTCTTATCAATTTTAGGTACAGCGATCACTGCTCAGGCTCCCTCATTATGCAGAGCCAGTGGCTGGGCTTAATAGTTGGGCGGTACTCCCCCACCCACTATTCCTGGCTTCCTGCCTGAGCATAGCTGTAGGATGGACTCTGCAGCTGCCCAGATTCTCTAGTCAGGCTTCCTGATTAAATGGGACTAGAGGCTACACTCAGCAGGTGGTAGGGCTGCAAATTTTCTTATCTGCCTGGGAAGGACAGTATAAAAGGCTCCACTGCCCTTGTGGCTTTTTGGCTGGTTGCTGTTGTTCAGTTGTTCTGTTGTGTCTGACTCTGCGACCCCATGGACTGCAGCACACCAGGCTTCCTTGTCCTTCACCATCTTCTAGAGCTTTCTCAAACTCATGTCCATTGAGTCAGTGATGCCATCCAACCATCTCATCCTCTGTCATCTCCTTCTCCTCCTGCCTTCAGTCTTTCCCAGCATCAGAGTCTTTTCCAATGAGTCAGTTCTTTGCATCAGGTGGCCAAAATATTGGAGTTTCAGCTTTATCACCAGTCCTTCCAAAGAACAGTCAGGGCTGATTCCCTTTAGGATGGACTGGTTTGATCTCCTTGCAGTCCAAGGGACTCTCAAGAGTCTTCTCCAACACCACTGTTCAGAAGCTGGGGACCTAAATTAGACAGAACTGCCTACCAAGCTCCCTGGCTAGACAGGATCACTGGCTCAGCTCTGCAGATGGGCAGAGCCACTGGCTGGTATCTCTGCTTGGGCACCACCACAGGTAAGAATGTTGTCCCCTAAGATCTGAGCACTGGTTACTATAAGCCTTGTCCTCCTTCTCTGTGTCTATCTGATTCCCAGTGACCAAGTTCCATAGATTCCCTCAGTGGTGTCTGAGATGAGACTTTAGGGAGTTGTAGGACTCCCAGGACATGTCCTACAACACTGGAGGAGCAATGCAAACTTGGGTTTTCTTTTTCCCACTGCATAGACTGTAGACTCAGAGGGGCCAGAGATTCAGTGCCAGCCACCGGGAGGAGAGATGTAGCCACTTCCCTTGCCCTTCTAATGTGGGCCTTCTAGGTTCCTATGATTCAGGGAGATGCTTCAGTCTCATCTCCGTGTGCTGGAATTTTCTCTTGATATCTTGTCTGTGGATAGCAGCTAGTTGGTCTTCTTGCGAGGGGGACTGAAGTTGGGAACAACCTATGAAACCAGCTTTTTAACATCTGTTTCCTACTTCATAGTATTTAAGGGGTAAGATAATATGCCCTGCTGATTAGAAATGAATCATATTTACAGTTAGCCACAATTTTGTTATATGGGGTGAAGTTATGACCTCCCCAAAAGTACTGTCAAATTTAATAGCATAGATATTGTATCTTGTTCATTTATATCACCTTTCTTGGGCACATGTATATTTAAACCCAAGCCTGGTACCACTAGATAAACAAAATGGAAAAATGTAAGATGGGAAATTTATAAAGTACTATAATTATATTCTCCCCCACCCACTATTCCCATCTCCAAATTATAGAGAGAGTTCCAATGGAGTCCTCACTTTCGTTTCCCTCATATTCAATCATTTGAATAATCCTACCCTTGGGACTTCCCTGGTGATCCATTGGTTAAGACTTTCCCTTCTTCCAATGCAGGGGGTATAGGTTCAATCTCTGGTCAGGCTGCTAAGATTCCACATCCCTCAGGGCCAAAAAAACAAAAACAAAAAAAACATAAAACAGAAACAATATTGTAAATTTGATAACATGGTCCACATCAAAAAAAAAAAAAATCCACCCCTTAAACATTTTTTCAGCAGTTTTTGAGAAACAACGATTTCAGATTACATCACAATTTTCCCTCTATTTCTTTGGGTTGATCACTGAGAAAGGCTTTGTTATCTCTCCTTGCTATTCTTTGGTACTCTGCATTCAAATGGGTATATATCTTTCCTTTCCTCCTTTGCAAGGAGAGAAAGTCTTCCTCAGCGATCAATGCAAAGAAATAGAAGAAAACAATAGAATGGGAAAGACTAGAGATCTTTTCAAGAAAATTAGAGATACCAAGGGAACATTTCATGCAAAGATGGGCTCAATAAAGGACAGAAATGGTATGGACCTAACAGAAGCAGAAGATATTAAGAAGAGGTGGCAAGAATACACAGAACTATACAAAAAAGATCTTCATGACCCAGATAATCACAATGGTATGATCACTCACTTAGAGCCAGAAATCCTGGAATGCAAAGTCAAGTGAGCCTTAGGTCGCATCACTATGAACAAAGCTAGTGGAGATGATGGAATTCCAGTTGAGCTATTTCAAATCCTAAAAGATGATGCTGTGAAAGTGCTGCACTCAATATGCCAGCAAATTTGGAAAACTTAGCAATGGCCACAGGACTGGAAAAGGTCAGTTTTCATTCCAATCCCAATGAAAGGCAATGGCAAAGAAGGCTCAAACTACTGCACAATTGCACTCATCTCACATGCTAGCAAAGTAATGCTCAAAATTCTCCAAGGCACGCTTCAACAGTACATGAACTGTGAACTTCCAGATGTTCAAGCTGAATTTAGAAAAGGCAGAGGAACCAGAGATGAAATTGCCAACATCTGTTGGATCATGGAAAAAGCAAGAGAGTTCCAGAAATACATCTACTTCTACTTTATTGACTATGCCAAAGCCTTGGACTGTGTGCATCACAACAAACTGTGGAAAATTCTTAAAGAGACGGGAATACCTGGTCACCTGACCTGCTTTTTGATAAATCTGTATGCAGGTCAGGAAGCAACAGTTAGAACTAAACTCGGAACAACAGATGGTTTCAAATCAGGAAAGGAGTATGTCAAGGCTGTATATTGTCACCCTGTTTATTTAACTTATATGCAGTGTACATCATGAAAAACTCTGGGCTGGGTGAAGCACAAACTGGAATCAAGTTTGATGGGAGAAATATCAATAACCTCAGATATGCAGATGACACCACCCTTATGGCAGAAAGCAAAGAAGAACTAATGAGCCTCTTGATGAACATGAAAGAGGAAAGTGAAAAAGTTGGCTTAAAACTCAACATTCAGAAAACTAAGATTATGGCATCTGGTCCCATCTTTTCATGGCGAAGAGATGGGAAAACTGTCAGACTTTAATTTTGGGGCTCCAAAATCACTGCAGATGGTGACTGCAGCCATGAAATTGAAAGACTTTTGCTCCTTGGAAGAAAAGTTATGACCAACCTAGATAGCATATTCAAAAGCAGAGACATTACTTTGTCAACAAAGGTCTGTCTAGTCAAGGCTATGGTTTTTCCTATGGTCATGTATGGATGTGAGAGTTGGACCGTGAAGAAGGCTGAGTGCTGAAGAATTGATGCTTTTGAACTGTGGTGTTGGAGAAGATTATTGAGAGTCCCTTGGACTGCAAGGAGATCCAACCGGTCCATTCTGAAGGAGATCAGCCCTGGGATTTCTTTGGAAGCAATGATGCTAAAGCTGAAACTCCAGTACTTTGGCCACCTCATGTGAAGAGTTGACTCATTGGAAAAGACTCTGATGCTGGGAGGGATTGGGGGCAGGAGGAGAAGGGGACAACAGAGGATGAGATGGCTGGATGGCATCACTGACTCGATGGACATGAGTCTGAGTGAACTCCGGGAGATGGTGATGGACAGGGAGGCCTGGTGTGCTGCAATTCATGGAGTTGCAAAGAGTTGGACACGACTGAGTGACGGAACTGAACTGAACAAGATAAGCAAACCTATTATAGTATAGTCTGAATCCCATTTAAAACCCACTTGTAGCTCCCCAGGACTGCCAGTAATGGTAGAATGCAATCCACATGCCAGCTGTGTAGAGGTCCTTGACCTTAATCTTACTTGAGCCATTTCAAGGAATTTCTTTTTTTGTAGACAAAGGTATAGTTTCTTACCACATTAGTCAGCAGGTACAAAGGAAATCCTTAAGCCCATTAACACATGACCTGAGTTCATTCACACCTATTCATTTCAAGATATTAATAACTTCTAGCTAGTGATATGATTAAGGCAATCACCTTGGTCTTCCAATCCCCTTGTGAGCAAGCAACTGGGGTTTTTTGTTGGGCATAGTGAGTCACTTTAATTTTTGATCCAAGTTTCTACAGGGAATTCAAAAACCAAGTTCCTCATACAGGGATTTTCCTTGTGTTCATCTATGTTTCATCTGCCTTGACCACATAGTAAGGCTACTAACTGCAGCCACACAGTAAGTATCCAAACAACTGCCTGTGCTGTGCTTAGTTGCTCAGTCATGTCCAACTTTCTGCCACCCTATGGACTGTAGTCCACCAGGCTCCTCTGTCCATGGGATTCTCCAGGCAAGAATATTGGAGTGGGTTGTAATGATCTTCTCCAGGGGATCTTCCTGATCCTGGGATTGAACCAGCATCACCTGGGTCTCCTCCACTACAGGTGGATTCTTCATCCATTGAAGCACCTGGTAAGCCCCATGGTGGTCCAACTTGCTCTTGCTGCTGCTGCTGCTAAGTCACTTCAGTCGTGTCCGACTCTGTGCTACCCCATAGACAGCAACCTACCAGCCTCCCCCGTCCCTGGGATTCCCCAGGCAAGAACACTGGAGTGGGTTGCCATTTCCTTCTCCAATTCATGAAAGTGAAAAGTGAAGGTGCTCAGTAGTGTCGACTCTTCACGATCCCATGGGCTGCAGCCTACCAGGCATTTCCATCCATGGGATTTTCCAGGCAAGAGTACTGGAGTGGGTTGCCATTGCCTTCTCCAAACTTGCTCTTAATGGTTACCAAATCTAATCTCATCTTATTAGACTGACGATCTGTAAGCAAATTCAAATATTTTTGTGCCAAAAATAGTAAAGGCATTCTGGATTTCATTCCATGAGAACGCCACTGTGTTTGGCTGGACCCAGAAATTTACTGAAAAGAAATCATTAACAAGGCCTAAAATGGCACAACAATCTCCTTTAGCCTTTATACTTAGCCTTTACCACATCAGACATTGCTAAAGCTATCAGACAAACCATTTTTTTAATTTTCTGTAGTCTACTATCAACCTTCAAGAACCGTCTGCCTTATGCTCTGAAGCTAGGCAGGACTCTTAAGGGAGTTAATAGAAATCAAAACTGCCTCCTCAATTATTTTCTTTATCAGTTATCTCTTGCTTCTTGCAATTCTGTGTTACTTAATATTTACTAGGAAGGACAGCTAAGAGAATTCCAGTGGTATCATGCATTGAGGCACTCAGGTTGGGGTGATAAGCACCAAACAATCTCTCCAGTCACTGCGCAACTTCCCCCCGCCCCCCTCCCCCCCCCCCCCCCCGCGCTGGTTCCCTCCATCTGTGGCCCTTTTATACCCTCCCAATTTTATCTTCAGGACCTTTAGTGCACCTTTTCTGTCTCCTATGACTGTCAGAGGATTTGTTGTGCCTACCATCTTTCTTAGGGGTCCACTAGTAAAAAGAGAATATGGATTATAGCTCCACTGCTTAATCATTTCCTTCCTAAACTGAAATCATGAGCTGCTCTCCACTCCCTCCCTCCCGCCCACTCCCACAGGCTGCTACTGTATAAGATAAAACATAGCCATCCATTATGAGATTAACAAGGTTAGGTTAGATTTCCTAATACTGAGCCTAAGAAAGGGATTCTTATGCCCAAGTTTTATTGAGAGAGTGCTCTTCAGGATGAATTCTCTAAGAGGAGTGTGAAGCAGAAGAGGGAAGTGGAAAGAAGTGAACAGGATCTCAGGCGGCTGGATCTCTCAGGATGGGGGTGCCCAGGAGCATAAATCTCAGGCGGTTGGATCTCTCGGGATGGGGGTGCACAGGAACATAAATGCACCACAGAGCTGTTCCCTGTTGACATAAGGGGCGGTTCTATCATACCCAATGTTGACTAGTCAGTGCGTCATTGGCTGTAGGCAGTGGTGAAGTTGGTAGTCCCCCCAACAGGTGACAGGCGTTCATCTGAGGGCAGTTGTCCAAGGAAGTGGGCGGGTAGGCAGCTGTGAGCCATTAACAGGCCATGCTTAAAACAGCCTGGGATGAAACTGCTGGCAGAGACAATTTGGGAGGGGTGGCAACACCATCTCTATTCTGATAATTTCTCACATATAATTGGCTTGAGAATCCTAAAAATGTATTAAAAACAAAACTGAAAATAGTCTATAAATGTCATTGAGGTGATGGGTATATAACATGAGGGAAGTTGATGGCGTACTTTGTAAAATGAAATAGACTACAGTCTGAGTCTTTTCAGATGAGTGAGTTACACAGATTTAGTAAGGGTAAGTATGGGTGCTCACCAGTTAGAGCAGAATTTTTAAAGTTCTAGTGGCAAAAAAAGTCACAGGAAACATATTATTTGAATTTTTTAGCAGCAATTCCTTTTGAATAATCATTCAGTTCAGTTCAGTTCAGTTCAGTTCAGTCGCTCAGTCGTGTCCAACTCTTTGCGACCCCATGAATCGCAGCACGCCAGGCCTCCCTGTCCATCACCAACTCCCAGAGTTCACTCAGATTCACGTCCATCGAGTCAGTGACGCCATCTGCCGTCTCATCCTCTGTCGTCCCCTTCTCCTCCCTGTGCCTGAAGTGAAGTGAAGTGAAGTCGCTTAGTTGTGTCTGACTCTTTGTGACCCCATGTACTGTAGCCTGCCAGGCTCCTCTGTCCACGGGATTTTCCAGGCAAGAATACTGGAGTGGGTTGCCATTTCCTAGACACAGGTATAAAGGCACAGGAATAAAATCTGGGGCCAGCATTTCATTGACCTCCAATATACACATTTATTATATATTACAAATACTTCCATCACTATACCTCTAAGACTCTGTACTAATTTGTCTGCATATCTCTCCTCTCTAGGTCTTTAATCTCCTTAAAGGTAGACGGTGTCTTACACGTCTTCCTACTTTATTTCCAGTTGCCAGGTGAAAGTCAGTATACTTTTGTTGCATAAATGAAGAGATGAATAGAATACTGAGGAAATGTTCTATGGATCCTTAGTTCCGCCAGCAAAGAGTCTTTGTTACTATGGAGATGTGTGTGGGATCCCAGGGTACAATAGGGATCAATAGGGTACAATTTCTCAGGGAGTGATTGCTTCTCTTTTAGTAACTATGCATCATTATTCACAGAGGGAGTTTCAGTTTTTGTAATTTATCCTATTTTCACTTCCTCAAGATTATTAGGGCAGGACTTCCCTGGTAGTCCAGTGGCTAAAACTCTCAATGCAAGGGGCCCTGGTTTGCTCAGGGAACTAAGCAGAGAACTCAGCAGGTCAGGAAACTAAAATTCCACTTGCCACAACTAAGAGTCCAAATGTCACAATGAAAATTGAAGATCTTGAGTGTTGCAACTAAAAGCCAGTGCAGCCAAATAAATAATTTTAAAAAATTATTAGGGCAAAGTTGAGTTCTTAGGATGGTTTGATTCTCAAATGCAAAGGGAAAAAGGTAAATCTGGAAATATGTCAATGAGACTCAGTCCAGGCAAAAATAAATACTTTGAAAATATAAACAGTAATTTATTTATTCTTTAAATAAAAAATAATGAAAAATTATAATTTATATAATTATGACAGAAAAGCTTTTAGGGTTATTGACACTGCATTATAGTTGAGTAGACCTAAAAAAGCAAGGATTTTAATTGTTGAGCAACAGAAATTAAGTAACAATATTGAGTGTTCTTTTTAACAATAAACTATGAACAAGTTTTTCCTTCAGTGAAGCAGAAGCTCTGTTACAATGAAAAAGTAATTTATTCTTGGAAACTCGCCTGTATTATTCAGTGTTCACCAGAGAAACAGACCAATAGACGATATACATATATCTACGTGTGTATGCTCAGTCACTCAGTAGTGTATGACACTTTGCAACTGTCTGGGCTGTAGCCTACTAGGCTCCTCTGGCCATGGGGTTTTCCAGGCAAGAATACTAGAGTGCATTGTCATTTCCTCCTCCAGGGGATTTTCCTGACCCAGGGATCAAACTTGAATCTCCTGCATCTCCTGCATTGGCAGGTGTATTCTTTACCACTGAGCCACCTGGGAAGCCATACATGTATCTATATATATTTATAAATCCATATATCTGTATATCTATATGGAGAAGGCAATGACACCCCACTCCAGTACTATATATAAACACACACACACACACACACATATGTGTGACATGATTGTGGAGGCTGACAAGTCCAAAATCTTCAGGGTGAGTTGGTAGGCTGCAGACCCAGAATTGACATTGAAATTTTGTCCAAAGGCCATTGGAATCCTTCTTCTAGGGAGGTCAGTCTTTTTGAGTAATGCCTTCAACTGACTGGATGAGACCTATCCTCAAATTATTAGGGCAGTTTGCTTAATGCAAAGTCTACTGACTTAAACATTAATTTCATCTAGGAAAGACCTTCACAGAAACTTCTAAAACAATGTTTGACAAAACTTCTGAATATCATGGCCTAGACAAATTGATAAATGAAATTAATTATCATATTGTTCTAATCCTTTATAAATCTGTCAAGTATTCTGCTTCTTTTTTTCTCCCATATTTCATAGTGTAGTTTCTCTTATTCTGAGCCTTGTGCATTTATTCATCAAGTCACCATTTAATTTTTAGTTACTTAGTGCATTTCACATGTCAATCAAATCTTCTCCTGAATAGCTGAAAAGTAAAAATTTCTGCTTTTTGCCCTCTCTATAGTTGACACATAGCTCTTTGAGGTATTGTGTTTCAAGAATTCTGAGGTTAAAGTCATAGCGATAAAAATTAACAATGAATGAGTAGTCATCAACTCATCTGACATTGCAAATAAATGATTCACAGGGTAAAGCTCATATCACAGGTTACCACACACCACTAATCAAGAGACGTGGTCAGAAAATTCTTTGGTATATAATTTCAATTTTTTCATTATCCTAAGAGTGTAACTTGAGTGGATTGTGTTGGTTTAATGGTTTGGAGGTTTTAAAAAAGATATAATATAAAGAAAATGAGTTACTTAGGAAATAAATGTTTCTCTTTCACCAAATAATTCACTTAAACCAGACAAATGATGCACCGTGAAGATGCTTGAGGCTCTCTTGATGCACAGCTTTGTGTGGTAGAATGCCTATCCAACTGTTTGACTTGGTCAGATTTTGAGTAGTGAGAGTATAGATGACACCACACAAACACAATCATTTATTCCTTAAACATTCTACTATGTGTCAAACACTGAGCCAAGAAATGAAAGAGGAATGTGCATAATCCTCACTCATAAGAAACATATAGCCTAATGTGGCAGCAAGCATAGTAACATATAAGTTCTATAAATGATAAGATCATTAACAGAATGAGAAGACAAGCCATAGACCAGACCAGGAGAAAATATTTGCAAATGCCATATTTGATAAAGAATTGTTATCCAAACTATACAAAGAACTCTTAAAATTCAACAGTAAGAAGAGAAACAACCCAGTTAAGAAATGGGCCATAGACCTTAGCAGATACCTTACCTAGAAGATACACAGATGACAAATAAGCATAGGAAAAGGTGATCAACATCACATCGTCAGATGCAACCAAGCAAACCAAGACAATAAAATGTCACTGCACATCTATTAGAATGGACAAAATCCAGAACACTGAAAACACCAAATGCTGGTGAGGATGTGGAGCAACAGGAACTCTCATTCATTGCTGATGGGCATGCACAATGACATAGCCACTTTGGAAGGCAGAAGAAATTTTCTTACAAAACTAGACATACTATGCGTGTGCTAAGTCGCTTTAGTCATGTCTGACTCTCTGTGACCCTATGGACTGTAGCCTGCCAAGCTCCTCTGTCCATGGGATTCTCCAGGCAAGAAGACTGGGTTGCCATGCCCTCCTCCAGGGGATCCTCCCAACCCAGGGATCAAACATGAATCTCTTATGTCTCCTGTATTGGCATGCAGGTTCTTTACCACTAGCACCACCTGGGAAGCCTGAAACAAACTGAATGATGTAGCAATCAAGTTCCTTAGTATTGGCTTAAATAAACTGAAAACTGATTTCTGCACAAAAACCCGTATACAGATGATTACAACAACCTTATTCAAAATTGCCAACATTTGGGAACAACCAAGATGTCCTACAATAGGTGATTAAATAAATAAACTTTGGTACTTCCAGATAATGAAATATTATTTAGTGCTAAAAAGAACTGAGCTATTAAGACACACACACACAAGAAATAAAACCTGGGAGAACATTAAATGCATATGATTAAGTGAAAGAAGCCAGCCTGAAATGGCTACATGCTATATGGTTCCAACTAAGCAACAATTTGGAAAAGGCAAAACTATGGGAAGTGCCAATGGTTGCCAGGAGTTTGGGGAGAGGGAAGGATGAAGCAGTAGAGCAAAGAGATTTTTAGGGCAGTGAAACTATTCTGTGCATTGTTATAATAAAGTATATACATCACTATATATATATACGTCTATCTATCTATATAGATATAGATATATAAACTCAGCAGTGGCCACAGGACTGGAAGCAGTCAGTTTTCATTCCAATCCCAATGAAAGGCAATGGCAAAGAAGGCTCAAACTACCTCACAATTGCACTCATCTCACACACTAGCAAAGTAATGCTCAAAATTCTCCAAGCCAGGCTTCAACAGTACATGAACCATGAACTTCCAAATGTTCAAGCTGGATTTATGAAAGGCAGAGGAACCAGAGATCAAATTGCCAACATCTGCTGGATCATGGAAAAAGCAAGAGAGTTCCAGAAATACATCTACTTCTGCTTTATTGACTATGCCAAAGCCTTGGACTGTGTGCATCACAACAAACTGTGGAAAAACTCTTAAAGAGATGGGAATAGTCTGGCGGTCCTAAGATGGAGGAGGAATAGGATGGAGAGACCACTTTCTCCCCCACAAATTCATCAAAAGAACATTTAAACGCTGAGTAAATTCCACAAAACAACTTCTGAATGCTGGCAGAGGACATCAGGCACCCAGAAAAGCAGCCCATTGTCTTCAAAAGGAGGTAGGAAAACATATAAAAGACAAAAAAAAGAGACAAAAGAGGTAGGGATGGAGCTCCGTCCCAGGAAGGGAGTCTTAAAAAGAGAGAAGTTCCCAAACACCAGGAAACTCTCACTGCTGAGTCTGTGGCGAGCCTTCGAAGCACAGAGGGCAACATAACAGGGGAGTAAAAATAAATAAATAATTAAACCCCACAGGTTACAAGCCCAACAGTAACTCCCCCAACAGAGAAGCAGCACAGACGCCTGCACCCACCACTAGCAAGCGGGGTCTGGGCAGGGAGGTGTGGGCTGCATTGCTTAGAGTAAGGATCTGGCCTGAATGCCCCGAAGGCAATCTGAGCGAACTAACTTGGGCTAGCAAACCGGACTGTGGAATAACTACCACACAAAAAGCCCTAAGATACCACCAGGCCCGCACGCAGAACAAAGGACTGAACAGAACAAGCCGGCTGCAGACCATCCCCCTCCAGTGACAGGCAGCCAGAGCCAGAAGGGGGCAATTGCAGCCCCAGAGAGGCATTATCTACCAAACTGCAAGCAGGCTTCTTTGCTAACTAAGACTTCTTGGGGTTCTGGACAGTTAACATCTGCCTGAGAGGGTGCACTGGTTGTACACCCAGAAAACTGAGCGGCATGGACGGGGGAGGTGATAAGTCACAGCGACTGCACTCACCAAACACCTCATCACCTGAGCTGCTCGGACCTGGGAAGGGCACAAAACACAGGCCCAACCGAGTCTGCACCTCTGAGGACTACCCGAGTGCCTGAACCTGAGCAGCTTAGACCTGGGAGGTGCCTGCAGCCCAGGGCCGGTTCGGATGGTTCCCAGTGGAGCAACCTAAAACCTGAGCAATGTGGGCAGGGAGGGTACACGCACCGTGAGCAGGGGCAGGCCCAGTGTCAGCCCAGGGCCAGTTTGGATGGTTCCTGGTGGAGCAACCTAGAACCTGAGCAATGTGGGCAGGGAGGGTACACGCACCATGAGCAGGGGCAGGCCCAGTGTCAGCCCAGGGCCAGTTTGGATGGTTCCCGGTGGAGCAACCTAGAGCCTGAGCAGTGTGGGCAGGGAGGGCACACACACCCTGAGCAGGAGCAGGCCCAGTGTGGCTGAGGCACTGCGAGCACACACCAGTGTTATTTGTTTGCAGCGTCCCTCCCTCCCCACAGCTCAACTGAACAAGTGAGCCTAAAAAAAGTGTCCACCACCGCCCCACTTGTGTCAGGGCAGAAATCAGACACTGAAGAGACCAGCAAACAGAAGAAGCTAAAACAGAGGGAACCGTCTTGGAAGTGGCAGGTGCAATAGATTAAAACCCTGTTGTTAGTACTGACTACATAGGAAGGGGCCTATAGATCTTGAGAAATATAAGCCGGACCAAGGAACTATCTGAAAATGAACTGACCCCACAATACCCACAACAACACCAGAGAAAGTTCTAGATATATTTTTACTATTTTTATGATCATTCTTTTTTTAATTAAAAAAATTTTAAGTCCTCTATTACTCCTTTAATTTTCACTTTTATAACCTACTATTACTGTGCAAAAAAAAACCACCCTATTTTTTAAAAACAGTCTTCATATATGTATACTTTTTTTTTTTTACAATGTTTGTGACTTCGTTTTTTCTCTTTCTTTTTTCTCTTCTTTTCTTTAATATTGTATTTTTGAAATTCCGAACTCTACTCTAGATTTTTAATCTTTGCTTTTTGGTATTTGTTATCAATTTTGTACCTTTAAGAACCCAGTCTTCAGTACCCATTTTTACTTGGGAGCGAGATTACTGGCTTGACTGCTCTCTCCCTCTTTGGACTCTCCTTTTTCTCCACCAGGTTGCCTCTGTCTCCTTCCTACCCCCTCTCTTCTCTACCCAATTCTGTGAATCTCTGTGTGTTGCAGACAGTGGAGAACACTTAGGGGACTAATCACTGGCTGGATCTGTCTCTCTCCTTTTGATTCCTCCCCTGCCACCCCCCCCCGGTTTTATCCTCCTGGCCACCTCTGTCTCCTTCCTCCCTCTTCTCTTCTCTGTATAACTCTGTGAACGTCTCTGAGCAGTCCAGTTGTGGAGTGCACATAAGGAAGTGATTACTGTCTAGCTTGCTCTCTCCTCTATTGATTCCACCTTATCTCATTCGGGTACCTCTAACTCCCTCCTCCCTGTTCTCTTCTCCATGTAACTCTGTGAACCTCTCTGGGTGTCCCTCGCTGTGGAGAAACTTCTCATCTTTAACCTAGATGTTCTATCAACAGTGCTGTATAGAAGGAGAAGTCTTGAGGCTACTGTAAAATTAAGACTGACAACCAGAAGCAGGAGGCTTAAGTCCAAACCCTGAGAACACCAGAGAACTCCTGACTTCAGGGAACATTAATTGACAGGAGCTCATCAAATGCCTGAATACCTACACTGAAACCAAGCACCACCCAAGGGCCAACAAGTTCCAGAACAAGAAATACCACGCAAATTCTCCAGCAACACAGGAACATAGCCCTGAGCTCCAATATACAGGCTGCCCAAAGTTATTCCAAAACCATTAACATCTCATAACTCATTACTGGACACTTCATTGCACTCCAGAGAGAAGAAATCCAGCTCCACCCACCAGAACACCGACACAAGCTTCCTTAACCAAGAAACCTTGACAAGCCACCTGTACAACCCCACCCACAGTGAGGAAACTCCACAATAAATAGAACTCCACAAACTGCCAGAATACAGAAAGGCTAACCCAAACTCAGCAATATAAACAAGATGAAGAGACAGAGGAATACCCAGCAGGTAAAGGAACAGGATAAATGCCCACCAAACCAAACAAAAGACAAAGAGATAGGGAATCTACCCGATAAAGAATTCCAAATAATGATAGTGAAAATGATCCAAAATCTTGAACACAAAATGGAATCTCAGATAAATAGCCTGGAGACAAGGACTGAGAGGATGCAAGAAAGGTTTAACAAGGACCTAGTACAGTTCAGACGCTCAGTCGTGTCCAACACCTTGCGACCCCATGAATCGCAGCATGCCAGGTCTCCCTGTCCATCACCAACTGCCAGAGTTCACTCAGACTCATGTCCATCGAGTCAGTGATGCCATCCAGCCATCTCATCTTTTGTCGTCCCCGTCTCCTCCTGCCCCCAATCCCTCCCAGCATCAGAGTCTTTTCCAATGAGTCAACTCTTCGCATGAGGTGGCCAAAGTACTAGAGTTTCAGCTTTAGCATCATTCCTTCCAAAAAAAATCCCAGGGCTGATGTCCTTCAGAATGGACTGGTTGGATCTCCTTGCAGTCCAAGGGACTCTCAAGAGTCTTCTCCAACACCACAGTTCAAAAGCATCAATTCTTCGGCACTCAGCTTTCTTCACAGTACAACTCTCACATCCATACATGACCACAGGGAGAACCACAGCCTTGACTAGACAGACCTTAGTCGGCAAAGTAATGTCTCTGCTTTGGAATATACTATCTAGGTTGGTCATAACTTTTCTTCCAAGGAGTAAGCGTCTTTTAATTTCATGGCTACAGTCACCATCTGCAGTGATTTTGGAGCCCCCCAAAATAAAGTCTGACACTTTTCCACTGTTTCCCCATCTATTTCCCATGAAGTGATGGGACCGGATGCCATGAGCTTCATTTTCTGAATGTTGAGCTTTAGGCCAAATTTTTCATTCTCCACTTTCACTTTCATCAAGAGGCTTTTTAGTTCCTCTTCACTTTCTGCCATAAGGGTGGAGTCATCTATATATCTGAGGTTATTGATATTTCTCCCGGCAATCTTGATTCCAGCTTGTGTTTCTTCCAGTCCACGCGTTTCTCATGATGTACTTTGCATATAAGTTAAATAAGCAGGGTGACAATATACAGCCTTGATGTACTCCTTTTCCTATTTGGAACCAGTCTGTTGTTCCATGTCCAGTTCTAACTGCTGCTTCCTGACCTACATACAGATTTTTCAAGAGGCAGGCAGGTGGTCTGGTATTCCCATCTCTTTCAGAGTTTTCCAGTTTATTGTGATCCACACAGTCAAAGGCTTTGGCATAGTCAATAAAGCAGAAATAGATGTTTTTCTGGAACTCTCTTGCTTTTTCCATGATCCAGGGGATGTTGGCAATTTGATCTCTGGTTCCTCTGCCTTTTCTAAAACCAGCTTGAACATCTGGAATTTCACGGTTTATGTATTGCTGAAACCTGGCTTGGAGAATTTTGAGCATTATGTTACTAGTGTGTGAGATGAGTGCAATTGTATGGTAGTTTGAGCATTCTTTGGCATTGCCTTTCTTTGGGATTGGGATGAAAACTGACCTTTTCCAGTCCTGTGGCCACTGCTGAGTTTTCTAAATTTGCTGGCATATTGAGTGCAGCACTTTCACAGCATCATCTTTCAGGATTTGAAATAGCTCAACTGGAATCCCATCACCTCCACTAGCTTTGGTCGTAGCAATGCTTTCCAAGGCCCACTTGACTTCACATTCCAGGATGTCTGGCTCTAGATGCGTGATCCACCATCATGATTATCTGGGTCATAAAGATCCTTTTTGTACAGTTCTTCTGTGTATTCTCGCTACCTCTTCTTGATATCTTCTGCTTCTGTTAGGTCCATACCATTTCTGTCCTTTATCCAGCCCATCTTTGCATGAAATATTCCCTTGGTATCTCTAACTTTCTTGAAGAGATCTCTAGTCTTCCCCATTCTGTTTTTTCCCTCTATTTCTTTGCATTGATCGCTGAAGAAGGCTTTCTTATCTCTTCTTGCTATTCTCTGGAACTCTGCATTCAGATGCTTATATCTTTCTTTATCTCCTTTGCTTTTCGCTTCTCTTCTTTTCACAGCTATTTGTAAGGCCTCCCTAGACCGCCATTTTGCTTTTTTGCATTTCTTTTCCATGGAGATGGTCTTGATCCCTGTCTCCTGTACAATGTCACGAACCTCATTCCACAGTTCATCAGGCACTCTATCTATCAGATCTAGGCCCTTAAATCTATTTCTCACTACCACTGTATAATCATAAGGGATTTGATTTAGGTCGTACATGAATGGTCTAGCGGTTTTCTCTACTTTCTTCAATTTCAGTCTGAATTTGGTAATAAGGAGTTCATGATCTGAGCCACAGTCAGCTCCTGGTCTTGTTTTTTCTGACTGTATAGAGCTTCTCCATTTGGCTGCAAAGTATATAATCAATCTGATTTTGGTGTGGACCATCTGGTGATGTTCATGTGGAGAGGTCTAACAGAATGTAGTCCACTGGAGAAGGGAATTGCAAACCACTTCAGTATTCTTGCCTTGAGAACCTCATGAACAGTATGAAAAGGCAAAATGATAGGATACTGAAAGAGGAACTCCCTAGGTCAGTAGGTGCCCAATATGCTACTGGAGATCAGTGGAGAAATCACTCCAGAAAGAATGAGGGGATGGAGCCAAAGCAAAAACAATACCAAGATGTGGATGTGACTGGTGATAGAAGCAAGAGCTGATGCTGTAAAGAGCAATATTGCATAGGAACCTGGAATGCCAGGTCCATTAATCAAGGCAAATTGGAAGTGGTCAAACAAGAGATGACAAGAGTGGACATCGACATTCTAGGAATCAGTGAACTAAAATGGACTGGAATGGGTGAATTTAACTCAGATGACCATTATATCTACCACTGCGGGCAGGAATCTCTCAGAAGAAATGGAGTAGCCATCATGGTCAACAAAAGAGTCTGAAATGCCGTACTTGGATGCAATCTCAAAAATGACAGAATGATCTCTGTTCGTCTCCAAGGCAAACCATTCAACATCACAGTTATCCAAGTCTATGCCCCAACCAGTAACGCTGAAGAAGCTGATGTTGAATGGTTCTATGAAGACCTACAAGACCTTTTAGAACTAACAGCCCCCAAAGATGTCCTTTTCATTATAGGGGACTGGAATGCAAAAATAGGAAGTCAAGAAACACCTGGAGTAACAGGCAAATTTGGCCTTGGAATGCGGAATGAAGCAGAGCAAAGACTAATAGAGTTTTGCCAAGAAAATGCACTGGTCATAGCAAACACCCTCTTCCAACAACACAAGAGAAGACTCTACACATGGACATCACCAGACGGTCAACAAGGACCTAGAAGAAATAAAAAAGAGTCAATATATAATGAATAATGCAATAAATTAGATAAAAAACACTCTGGAGGCAACAAATAGTAGAATAACAGAGGCAGAAGATAGGATTAGTGAATTAGAAGACAGAATGGTAGAAATAAATGAATCAGAGAGGAAAAAAGAAAAACGAATTAAAAGAAATGAGGACAATCTCAGAGACCTCCAGGACAGTGTTAAATGCCCCAATATTCGAATCATAGGAGTCCCAGAAGAAGAAGACAAAAAGAAAGCCCATGAGAAAATACTTGAGGAGATAAAAGTTGAAAATTTCCCTAAAATGGGGAAGAAAATAGTCACCCAAGTCCAAGAAACCCAGAGAGTCCCAAACAGGATAAACCCAAGGCGAAACACCCCAAGACACATATAATCAAGTTAACAAAGATCAAACACAAAGAACAAATATTAAAAGCAGCAAGGAAAAACAACAAATAACACACAAGGGGATTCCCATAAGGATAACAGTTGATCTTTCAATAGAAACTCTTCAGGCCAGGAGGGAATGGCAAGACATACTCAAAGTGATAAAAGAAAATAACCTATAGCCCAGATTACTGTACGCAGCAAGGATCTCATTCAAATATGAAGGGGAAATAAAAAACGTTACAGACAAGCAAAAGCTGAGAGAATTCAGCACCACCAAATCAGTTCTCCAGCAAATGCTAAAGGATATTCTCTAGACAGGAAACGCAAAAAGGGTGTATAAACTCGAACACAAAACAATGAAGTAAATGGCAACGGGATCATACTTATCAATAATTACCTTAAACATAAATGGGTTGATGCCCCAACCAAAAGACAAAGACTGGCTGAATGGATACAAAAACAAGACCCCTATATATTTGTCTACAAGAGACCCACCTCAAAACAGGGGACACATACAGACTGAAAGTGAAGGGCTGGAAAAAGATATTCCATGCAAATAGAGACCAAAAGAAAGCAAGAGTAGCAATACTCATATCAGATAAAATAGACTTTAAAACAAAGGCTGTAAAAAGAGACAAAGAAGGACCCTACATAATGATTAAAGGATCAATCCAAGAAGAAGATATAACAATTAATATATATGCACCCAACATAGGAGCACAACAATATGTAAGACAAACGCTAACAAGTATGAAAGGGGAAATTAACAATAACACAATAATAGTGGGAGACTTTAGTACCCCACTCACACCTATGGATAAATCAACTAAACAGAAAATTAACAAGGAAACACAAGCTTTAAATGATACAATAGACCAGTTAGACCTAATTGATATCTATAGGACATTTCACCCCAAAACAATGAATTTCACCTTTTTCTCAAGCGCACGTGGAACCTTCTCCAGGATAGATCACATCCTGGGCCATAAATCTAGCCTTGGTAAATTCAAAAAAACTGAATTATCATTCCAAGCATCTTTTCTGACCACAATGCAGTAAGATTAGATGTCAATTATAGAAGAAAAACCATTAAAAATGCCAACATATGGAGGCTGAACAACACGCTGCTGAATAACCAACAAATCACAGAAGAAATAAAAAAAGAAATCAAAATATGCATAGAAATGAATGAAAATGAAAACACAACAACCCAAAACCTGTGGGACATTGTAAAAGCAGTGCTAAGGGGAAAGTTCATAGCAATACAGGCATACCTCAAGAAACAAGAAAAAAGTCAAATAAATAACCTAACTCTACATCTGAAGCAACTAGAAAAGGAAGAAATGAAGAACCCCAGGGTTAGCAGAAGGAAAGAAATCTTAAAACTTAGAGCAGAAATAAATGCAAAAGAAACAAAAGAGACCATAGCAAAAATCAACAAAGCCAAAAGCTGGTTCTTTGAAAGGATAAACAAAATTGACAAACCATTAACCAGACTCCTCAAGAAACAAAGGGAGAAAAAACAAATCAATAAAATTAGAAATGAAAATGGAGAGATCACAGCAGACAACATAGAAATACAAAGGATCATAAGGGACTAATATCAGCAATTAATGCCAATAAAATGGACAACGTGGAAGAAATGGACAAATTCTTAGAAAAGTACAACTTTCCAAAACTGAACCAGGAAGAAATAGAAAATCTTAACAGACCCATCACAAGCATGAAAATTGAAACTGTAATCAGAAATCTTCCAGCAAACAAAAGCCCAGGTCCAGATGGCTTCACAGCTAAATTCTACCAAATATTTAGAAAAAAGCTAACACCTATCCTACTCAAACTCTTCCAGAAAATTGCAGAGGAAGGTAAACTTCCAAACTCATTCTAATCACCATCACCCTAATACCAAAACCTGACAAAGATGCCACACAAAAAAAGAAAACTACAGGCCAATATCACTGATGAACATGGATGCAAAAATCCTTAACAAAATTCTAGCAATCAGAATCCAACAACACATTAAAAAGACCATACACCATGACCAAGTGGGCTTTATCCCAGGGATGCAAGGATTCTTCAATATCCACAAGTCAATCAGTGTAATACACCACATTAACAAATTGAAAAATAAAAGCCATATGATTATCTCAGTAGATGCAGAGAAGGCCTTTGACAAAATTTAACATCCATTTATGATAAAAAAAACTCTCCAGAAAGCAGGGATAGAAGGAACATACCTCAACATAATAAAAGCTATATATGACAAACCCACAGCAAACATTATCCTCAATGGTGAAAAATTGACAGCATTTCCCCTAAAGTCAGGAACAAGACAAGGGTGCCCACTTTCACCACTACTATTCAACATAGTTCTGGAAGTTTTTGCCGCAGCAATCGGAGCAGAAAAAGAAATAAAAGGAATCTAAATTTGAAAAGAAGTAAAACTCTCACTGTTTGCAGATGACATGATCCTCTACATAGAAAACTCTAAAGACTCCACCAGAAAATTGCTAAAGCTAATCAATGAATATAGTAAAATCGCAGGATATAAAATCAACACACAGAAATCCCTTGCATTCCTATACACTAATAATGAGAAAATAGAAAGAGAAATTAAGGAAAAATTCCATTCACCATTGCAACGAAAAGAATAAAATACTTATGAATATATCTACCTAAAGAAACTAAAGACCTATATGTAGAAAACTATAAAACACTGGTGAAAGAAATCAAAGAGGCCACTAATGGAGAAATATACCGTGGTCATGGATTGGAAGAATCAATATAGTGAAAATGAGTATACTACCCAAAGCAATCTATAGATTCAATGCAATCCCTATCAAGCTACCAACGATATTTTTCACAGAGCTAGAACAAATAATTTCACAATTTGTATGGAAATACAAAAAACCTCGAATAGCCAAAGCAATCTTGAGAAAGAAGAATGGAACTGGAGGAATCAACCTGCCTTGACCTCAGGCTCTACTACAAAGCCACAGTCATCAAGACAGTACGGTACTGGCACAAAGACAGAAATATAGATCAATGGAACAAAATAGAAAGCCCAGAGATAAAGCCATGTACCTATGGACACCTTATCTTTGACAAAGGAGGCAAGAATATACAATGGATTAAAGACAATCTCTTTAACAAGTGGTGCTGCGAAAACTGGTCAACCACTTGTAAAAGAATGAAACTAGAACACTTTCTAACACTATACACAAAAATAAACTTAAAATGGATTAAAAATCTAAACATAAGGCCAGAAACTATAAAACTTCTAGAGGAGAACATAGGCAAAACACTCTCCAACATACATCACAGCAGGATCCTCTATGACCCATCTTCCAGAGTAATGGAAATAAAAACAAAAATAAACAAATGGGGCCTAATTAAAATTAAAAGCTTCTGCACAACAAAGAAAACTATAAGCAAAGTGAAAAGACAGCCTGCAGAATGCGAGAAAATAATAGCAAATGAAGCAACTGACAAACAACTAATCTCAAAAATATACATGCAACTCCTGCAGCTCAATTCCAGGAAAATAAACGACCCAATCAAAAAATGGGCTAAAGAACTAAATAGACATTTCTCCAAAGAAGACATACAGATGGCTAACAAACACATGAAAAGATGCTCAACATCACTCATTATCAGAGAAATGCAAATCAAAACCACAATGAGGTACCATTTCATGCCAGTCAGAATGGCTGCGATTCAAAAGTCTACAAGCAATAAATGTTGGAGAAGCTGTGGAGAAAAGGGAACCCGCTTACACTGTTGGTGGGAATGCAAACTAGTACAGCCACTATGGAGAACAGTGTGGAGATTCCTTAAAAAACTGGAAATAGAACTGCCTTGCTGCTGCTGCTAAGTCGCTTCAGTCGCGTCCGACTCTGTGCGACCCCATAGACGGCAGCCCACCAGGCTCCGCCGTCCCTGGGATTTTCCAGGCAAGAACACTGGAGTGGGTTGCCATTTCCTTCTCCAATGCATGAAAGTGAAAAAGTGAAAGTGAAGTCTTATGACCCAGCAATCCCACTGCTGAGCATACACACCGAGGAAACCAGAATTGAAAGAAACACGTGTACCCCAATGTTCATCGCAGCACTGTTTATAATAGCCAGGACATGGAAGCAACCTAGATGTCCATCAGCAGATGAATGGATAAGAAAGCTGTGGGTACATATATGCAATAGATTATTACTCAGCCATTAAAAAAGAATACATTTGAATCAGTTCTAATGAGGTGGATGAAACTGGAGCTGATTATACAGAGTGAAGTAAGCCAGAAAGAAAAACACTAATACAGTATACTAATGCATATATATGTAATTTAGAAAGATGGAAACAATAACCCTGTATGTGAGACAGTAAAAGAGACACAGATGTATAGAACAGTCATTTGGATTCTGGGAGAGGGAGAGGGTGGGATGATTTGGGAGAATGGCATTGAAACATGTATAATATCATATATGAAATGAATCACCAGTCCAGGTTTGATGCATGATACTGGATGCTTGGGGCTGGTGCACTGGGACAACTCAGAGGGATGGTATGGGGAGGGAGGCAGGTGGGGGGTTAAGGATGGGGAGCACGTGTATACTTGTGGTGGATTCATGTTGATGAATACAATACAATATTGTAAAGTAATTAACCTCCAATTAAAATAAATAAATCTATACTAAAAAAGAGAGAGAGAGAGATGGAAATACCTAGTCACCTGACCTGCTTTTTGAGAAATTTGTATGCAGGTCAGGAAGCAACAGTTAGAACTAAACTTGGAACAAACAACAGACGGTTCCAAATCAGGAAAGGAGTACTTCAAGGCTGTATATTGTCACCTTGCTTATTTAACTTTATGCAGAGTACATCATGAGAAACGCTGGGCTGGATGACACACAAACTGAAATCAAGTTTCTCGGGAGAAATATCAGTAACCTCAGATATGCAGATGATACCACCCTTATGGCAGAAAGCAAAGAACTAAAGAGCCTCTTGATGAAAGTGAAAGAGGAGAGTGAAAAAGTTGGCTTAAAATTCAACATTCAGAAAACTAAGATCATGGCATCTGGTCCCATCATTTCACGGCAAAGAGATGGGGAAACAGTGGAAACAGTGACAGACTTTATTTTGGGGGGCTCCAAAATCACAGCAGATGGTGACTGCAGCCATGAAATTAAAAGATGCTTACTCCTTGAAAGGAAAGTTATGACCAACCTAGACAGCATATTAAAAAGCAGAGACATTACTGTGACAACAAAGGTCCATCTAGTGAAAGCTACGGTTTTTCCATTAGTCTTGTATGGATGTGAGAATTGGACTATAAAGACAGCTGTGTGCTAAAGAATTGATGCTTTTGACTGTGGTGTTGGAGGAGACTCTTGAGAGTCTCTTGGACTGCAAGGAGATCCAACCAGTCCATCCTAAAGGAAATCAGTCCTGAATATTCATTAGAAGGACTGATGCTGACTCCAATGTTTTGGCCACCTGATGCAAAGAACTAACTCATATGAAAAGACCCTGATGCTGGGAAAGATTGAAGGCAGGAGAAGTGGATGACAGAGGATGAGATGGTTATATGGCATTACTGACTCAATGGATATGAGTTTGAGTTATCTCTGGGAGTTGGTGATGGACAGGGAAGCCTGGCATGCTGCAGTCCATGGAGTCTGAAAGAGTCAGACACGCCTGAGCAACTGAACTGACTGATACTTCACTATACATTTGTCAGACACGAAGAGTTACAACACCAAGAAACACTAATGTAAACTATGGAATTTGGTTGATGTATCAGGGTTGATTCATTGATTATAATAAATGTACTGCTCTAGACCAGGATGTTGATGATGTAAGAGGCTGTGCCTGTTTGAGGGCAGGGGACATATGGGAACTTTCTGTACTCTCCACTCAATTTCCCTGACCCTAAAATTGCTCTTTAAAGAAGGGTATATATATGTGCGTGTGTGCGTATGTGTGTGTTTGTAAGTGTAATCAGGCCAGATAATCCATTCTGGGGCCTATAAAGTTTCAATTAGTGGGCAAAGCTGTCAAATTAACCGCATAAAACAAATTAGCCTATCCACTGGGAAACCTACATTAAAATTACCTGGGGTGTCCTTTAACGGTGAAGATTATGGAGTCATATCCTAGATTTCCTGAATCAGAATTTCTTAGTGCTGGGAGCTGGTAATCTGCAGTTTTGAAAGTTTTTCAAGTTGTTTTATATTACATAAAGTTGGAGAATCATTCTTCTCTTTCATTTCCACACTTCTTTTGTATATAAAGCAATACCAAATTGATTCCAAATGTTTTTAATAACTTTATCTTCTTATTGGGAATAATCAGCAAGTTTAATATTCATGAAATTACTACATTTTTCATATTTTATTAATGATATAAACCATGTAGATAATACTGAAATAGATTTATTGGGGACATATATAACTCTGACACATTTTATTAAGAAGGAATAAAAAATGTAAATGATTTGTGGTTTGGGTAGCATGGTACAAATATAAGTATAAATCCTTTAAAGTGGCAATCATCATTAATGCTATCTTTACCATAAGATATGCTAAGAATATCTCAATAATAGAAATATTTTGTTGTTTAAATTCAAGAAAATCATGAAGAAACCGTTCAGCTTTGTGTGTTCATCAGATAAGGAGAGCTAAATATATCCTCTGCATACTTCCTGTTTTTATTTCTAAAAGCATAGCAGCTATTCTAGTATATCTTTTGCAGTTAGTTGCCCATAAGTGTGTC
The DNA here is from genome assembly GCF_042477335.2 of Ovis canadensis. Lineage (NCBI taxonomy): Eukaryota > Metazoa > Chordata > Mammalia > Artiodactyla > Bovidae > Ovis > Ovis canadensis. The sequence goes on from NC_091245.1 coordinate 180,517,419, forward strand.
TTGGCTGAAAGAGCCTCCCTGTAACTGGTTGTTCAAAATGCTAGGAGAGGTGCTATCATACTGGCTAGATGACAGTGACTCTAACACAACTTCCACAACCCCAATCCTATGCAGCAAAATCTGAATGCCAGTGTTACATAAGGAAAACTCTGCTACCAAATCTCAGTTGTGTCTTTCTGGAACAAAAACTTTTATGGAATGTCGTACTCCCATCCCCACATCTTGTGGAATCCTTCCCCAAAGCCACAAGGCCTTCACCAAGGCCACAGAGGCTGAGCCATATCCAGAGTCATTTCTCGAACTGACTGAGCCCCTTTGGAACCATGGCCAAAGCTGTGCTGAACATCACCAGCAAGCTTCCTGACCCATATTAGGCAAAAATGCTCACTCTGGTACTCACCTTATAACACCCTAATCAATCACCCAACCTTCTGCAGGAATTTTCTTTATCTTGAGGCTATAAAAATTGGCTCCTAACCCACTAAAAGAATCAACTCTCGCTAGCCTGTCAGGAGGTCAGCCCTCTGTGCTTGCAGCGTCCACATTCTCTCTACCCTTTATTCTTAATAAACCTACTCCTTTCTGTGATACTACGTGTCTGGAGATTCTTTTGCCATCAACATATTAACTGCCATGACATAATACATTGTTTTCGTATATTTTCTTTAATGACCCATTTACTCTAATAGTTCTTCAGTCAGCTGAAATGGAATGTCAGTTTTTTCAGTTGTTTTTTTTTTTTAACCATTTCTCTAAGTTATCTACCCTCCCTTCTATACAATAACACACACATACTTTCTCACATCCCACATTCACTTTTGCAGTAGTTTATGTATTTGCTGAAATAGATCCTAACCTTTGTTATCCACTTTGTATGAGGTCTATTGCATTATTCTCAGAAGCATCTGAGCATCCTAAGAGCCTCAGGATGTTGAATGTTACAAGCTATTTTTGAAATAATTAGACCATGTACACTGGAAATTCAGAAATTCATCTCTTCTTGCTTTACTTTTAAGTGGCTGCAACCTCATTATTTTAAAGTAAATGGCTATCAAATTGCACTACTTTACCATGTATGATCTGCCCCTAATCTTTGGTAAGAAGAACAGCAAGATACAGATACAGTAAATTGTAGTATGTTGACCCATGCTGGCCAATTAAATATTCTGGACTTTTCTCCATTCCATTAATTGTGCTTTTAATTTAGTATCAGGTAAACAATGAAGCAGTTTAAGCCATTAATCTGCACTTACTTGATTATACCTGTTGACAATGATTTTTACGTTTATTCAGACTCCCACTAGCATATTACTGTGTGTGCATGTGCATTCAGTCATGTCCAACTCTTTGAAACCCCATGGACTTTAGTCCACCAGACTCCTGTGTCCATAGAATTTTCCAGGCAAGAATACCAGAATGGGTCGCCATTTTCTACTCCAGGGGATCTTCTTGTCCCAGTGATTGAACCCAGGTCTCCTGCATTACAGGCAGATTCTTTACCAACTGAGTCACCAGGGAATCCCATGCTGCTGCTGCTGCTGCTAAGTCATTTCAGCCATATCCAACTCTGTGCGACCCCATAGATGGGAGCCCACCAGGCTCCCCCATCCCTGGGATTCTCAAGGCAAGAACACTGGAGTGGGTTGCCATTTCCTTCTCCAATGTGTGAAATCCATAGGTTGGTTCAAAAGAAATGGCAGCTTTGCACTGTTGAACTTTGGTCTTTGATATTGGAATATATTCTTAAATAAATATGGTTATGTTATACATCATTTTAATGTGCATTCCTTTCTTTATGTTTTTCTGCTATGGATTTATTACTTGCTATTTATTTTATATTTATGTTAGACTTTAAAAATTATGCTATACAAAAAGCAAATTCATGAGATCTTTTTATTCGAGTTCAAATAGGATGTAAAGCAGCAGAGACAACTCACAATATCAACAATGCATTTGGCCCAGGAACTGGTAGCAAATGTACAGTGCAGTGGTGATTCAAGAAGTTTTGCAAAGGAGACGAGAGCCTTGAAGATGAGTATAGTGGCTGGCCATTGGAAGTTGACAACGACCAACTGAGAGCAAGCATTGAAGCTGATACTCTTACAGCTACAGGAGAAGTTGCCAAAGAACTCAATGTCGACCATTCTATGGTCACTTGGCATTTGAAGCAAATTGGAAAGGTGACAATGCTCTGTAAGTCAGTGCCTCGTAAGCGGGCTGCAAATCAAAAAAAAAAAAATCATTATTTTGAAGAGTCGTTTTCTCTTACTCTATGCAACAATAACAAAATGTTAACGATTGAGAACTGTCTCAATCAGATTGTGATGTGTGACAAAAACCGGATTTTATATGACAGCCAGCAATGATCTGCTCAGTGGTTGGATGAGGAAGAAGCTCTAAAGCACTTCCCAAAGCTAAACTTGCACCAAAAAAAAAAAAGTCATGGTCACTGTTTGGTGGTCTGCTGCTGGTCTGATCCACTACAGATTTCTGAGTCCTGGCAAAACCATTATATCTGGGAAGTATGTTCAGCAAATCAATGAAATGCACAGAAAACTGCAACTCCTGTAGCCAGCACTGGTCAACAGAAAGGACCCAATTCTTCTCAATGACAATGCCTAAGCACATGTCGCACAACCAGCATTTCAAAAGTTGAATGCATTGGGCTATGAAATTTCACTTCATCTGCCATATTCACCTGACCTCTCACCAACTGACTACCACTTCTTCAAGCATCTGGACAATATTTTGCAGGGAAAATGCTTCCACAACCAGCAGTAGGCAGAAAATCCTTTCCAAGAGTTGTCAAATCCTGAAGTATGAATTTTGTGCTACAGGAATAAACAAACTTATTTCTTGTTGGCAAAAACGTGTTGATTGTAATGGCTCCTATTCTGACTAATAAAGATGTCTTTGAACCTAGTTATAATGATTCAAAATTCACAGTTCAAAACTGCAATTACTTTTGTCCCAATGTAATAACTCAGTAGCATTATGTCACATTCATATATATTAGTCTATGTTACCCACTCACAGTCACTTTACAAATGCATCATACATTAATTGCTATATTTACTACCTCTATTTGCTTAGTAATCTAACAGGATCGATATAAGCATTTGCTTGTCAGGCATGGGGAACATGTACCCTGTATCCAGTTGGTATATTCCACATCTTTATTGCATCATTTATTCTTTCCATTCTTTTCTTATATCATCAAGTTTAAAATTATTTCTCCTTTACATTTAAGAAATACCAATATTAGATTGATAAAGAAAATTTTCTTATTATGAAAGACTGGAAACAGACACACAATCATCACCATATTTATGTTTAGTTATCTGAATTGGGACTTCTTTTACAAGAGCATATAGTGAAATGATCTAGAGAATCTAAACCTTTCTGTCCTACATTCTCTGTAGTCCCAAAGAAAATATTGAGCTTGTGTATCAGGTTAAATGTAGCTGGGTCTAAAAATGATGTCTAAAAATGACATCATTTGGCTTTGGAAAAAAGATTTTACTGCCCAAGGCTATAAACATAAAAAGTTCCCAAAAAAGTTTCTGGGAGAAATGTTAGTCATTTGTCCTGTGGATGCTTAAGACCCAAGCAGCAAGGTGAACCTCCTGAAAGTGAAACTTCTCAAGCCAAGGACCATTGTTTGACTTTCTGTTGGTCTTCAGTAGTAGTGCTGACTGACGGATCAGTTGCTGATCACTGGTGGGAGATCAGGACCAGATTTAACTCCTCACACATATGGTTGCATACTCCGTAGGTGCTTCTTGCACATTTGTTGCCTGTCTTGGGTTCATTCCAATGACCGAATGCTTCAGGGAAGCATAAACAATGCCCTGTTTGTTTTCTTCCAGGCTTAGGTTAAAATAAACCCCAGACTCTCTCCGGACCCTAAACCAGGGGTCGTTATCATAAATTCCAGTTTCCAAATGCAATGTTTGGGAACTTTCCATGATGTTGACTTCAGTTGGCTCACTCTTAAAGAATTGGGGGACATCAACCTAAAAGAGAGAGAGAGAAAAAAAGATGTCTCTAATTACAACTTAAGGATGTGATAGTGCATATCCACTAGGAAACTATGAGTGTAGGATAAATTGAGTGTTTATACATGGAGAGAAATAATCTATTCTTTATTGCAGGTGTTGACATCACTCCTTAAAGCAGATTCTCATTTATTAAAGGGTGAAAGGCTTAAAGACCACTATGTTCTTCTGAAAGAGTTATTTTGTGCTTAAAAAAAAATTACTTATTTTTAATTGGAGGATAATTGCTTTACAATACTGTGAAGTTTTCTGCCATACATCAACATGAGTCAGCTATAAGGAAACATATGTCCCAATCCTCTTGAACCTCCCTCCCATCTCCCACCCTATCCCAACCTTCTAGGTTGTCACATAGAACTGGGTTTCAGCTCCCTTTTATTTACAGTAATTTTTGAGTTCACAGAACCCTTTTTGGCCCCCCTTTGAAATGGAAACCACACATCAAATTAATAAGAAAAGCATAAAATATCCCTTCAGAACATTAGGAGATGTGTAATATAATGTATAGCACTAACACAGTTTAGGATAAAACAATTAAAGATAAAGCAGAACAGTTACTCTCTAAGGGACAAAAAGAATAAATACTATGAAGAATAAATATTAACCAAGACATATTATTATGATTTGAAACCTGGGACTGGAAGTTGCTGTCAGTTTGATGTGGGTGGACAAAGCTCAGAAAAAGTTGTGAAAATATTCCAGTTGTTATTTCCACTACAAGGATATTCTTACACTTCCAAATTGAGCCAAATATCTTAAAGTTTTCAAGAAAGATGTGAACTTATGTAAACTAAAAGTACTGAAACCTGATTTTTTAAAAAACTTTTTTCAGTTATTTGTTAGCTATTTCTACCTATACAAGGGACCTAGCTGGTAAAAAATGAAGATACCATGTTAATGCTAAGACTTGTTATTTCAATTTTCTAAATCCCAGTGTTACCAGTCAATTTATGTTCTTGAGGTTTGGCCTAATTTCTTTGAGGTATCAGGCCCATTACCTGATATGCCTAACCTGATAACCTATATGCCTTACCTGCTCTTTTGTCATCCACTTTGTGATGTATACAGAGTTCTATACTGGTGGCTCAGTGGTAAAGAAACTGCCTGCAATGCAGGGGAGCCTGGTTTGATCCCTGGAGAAGGGAATGGCAGCCCACTCCAGTATTCTTGCCTGGAGAATTCCATGGACAGAAGAGCTTGGCTGGCTATAGTCCATGGGATCTCAAAGAGTCAGTTTTGACCAAGTAACTAACACACACCCACACACACACACCATGCAAACATGTCTAACTCGGTTCTGACAAATGAAGTGTTAAATGCTGAGTATACTGCCTCCCTCCGATGGCTTAGCTGCCTAGGAAATAACTCCGAGGCTGAATGATTGAAAGAAGCAAGATTCATTTAAGCTTCTTTGTCTCTTGACTCAGATGGAAAGTGTCTCAAAGAAGCCTTACTGAAGTTTCTGGAGGAGCTCTGGAGAAGAAGACTGTCATGTGACCTAATAACTGAAAGTTTGTTGCTGAACCATGAAAGACACCAGGATTTTTGGCCTCTGGAGGAGAAGAATTCAGTCCAGGGCCAGAGATGAGGATTGATGGCTCAGAGCTTTTGTGTAATAAAGTTTTATTAAAGTATAAAAGAGATAGAGAGAGCTTCTGACATAGACATCAGAAGGGGGCAGAAAGAATACCCGCCTGCTAGTCTGTAGCTGTATGTTATACAGTTAACTATCAGTCTGTTAGTGAGAGAAAGGAATGTCTCAAAACTCAGAGAATGGCACTAGGCTCCTCAACCACAAGATGCATTTTGAGATAATCTTGGCACCAGGGGAGTCATCCTGGGCCATATTATGATTGATTTGAATCTTGAAGAAAAGCAGATTACCATACAAATAGTTTTGTTTACCTGGATTAAGAGAACATGTATGAGTATAACATACTGGTTTGTCAAGTCAGTTCTGAGCTTTTAGGAGAACTGACTTGAAGACAGAGTCTGGGGTAGATGCATAGCATATAACATAGCTTAAGACAAATATTTCCATGAGAAAAATATATTGGTTAGCTCAAAATTTGAGAAAAGTTAAGTTCAGGTGGAACCAGGTGTCATTATGGCAATACAGTATTTTAAGAAAAACCTCTTTTTAAATTTGTATAGAGAAGGAGGAAAAGTATATCACTAGTTTGTTTCCTTCTGCCACTTAAGAGAGAGATTAAAAAATGTCTGATGCTTGCAGCCTATTTCCTCCATTTGGAGACCCATGGCCTTCCTGCCTGTTCAGTTCAGTCGCTCAGTCATGTCTGACTCTTTGCGACTGCATGAATCGCAGCACGCCAGGCCTCCGTGTCCATCACCATCTCCCGAAGTTCACTCAAACTCACATCCATCGAGTTGGTGATGCCATCCAGCCAACTCATCCTCTGTCATCCCCTTCTCCTCCTGCCCCCAATCCCTCCCAACATCAGAGTCTTTTCCAATGAGTCAACTCTTCACATGAGGTGGCCAAAGTACTGGAGTTTCAGCTTTAGCATCAGTCCTTCCAAAGAACACTCAGGACTGATCTCCTTTAGTGGTTGGATCTCCTTTGGACTGGTTGGATCTTTTTGCAGTCCAACAGACTCTCAAGAGTCTTCTCCAACACCTGCCTGTCCAGTTCAGTTCAGTTCAGTCGCTCAGTCGTGTCTGACTCTTTGCGACCCCATGAATCGCAGCACTCCAGGCCTCTCTGTCCATCACCAACTCCCGGAGTTCTTACCCTCTCATAACTAGCCATAAATCTTTAACATATCAACAAGGTCTCTGTTGTATTTTTCAATCTATGTAGTTTGTCAACTCAATTACCTGCCTCCCATCCCAAAAGATGGCTAGTTTCCATGGAAAACTTTGTTAGAGTAATTAGGTAAAAGAAAACATGGTGGCTGAACCTATTCTCTGGCACCTGATCAAAGTGGGTGGGTGCCAGAAGGCTGGTGCACCATGGTGTGGTGGGTAGAGATGGCAAAACTGAAGCAGCTGTCTTATTCTATATTTGTATAGCACTCCACATTCTGTAAAGCACTTCAGAAAATATGTAATTCATTTATTTTTACTAAACAAGTACTTTCATATCCTCTAAGGACATCCTGGAATAGGATTAAAATTTTGACTTTTAAAGGTATGTTTTTTTTTTTTTAATTTTTAGTTTTTTATTTTTTAAATTTTAAAATCTTTAATTCTTACATGCATTCCCAAACATGAACCCCCCTCCCACCTCCCTCCCCAGAACATCTTTCTGGGTCATCCCCATGCACCAGCCCCAAGCATGCTGCATCCTGCGTCAGACATAGACTGGCGATTCAATTCACATGATAGTATACATGTTAGAATGTCATTCTCCCAAATCATCCCACCCTCTCCCTCTCCCTCTGAGTCCAAAAGTCCATTATACACATCTGTGTCTCTTTCCCTGTCTTGCATACAGGGTCATCATTGCCATCTTCCTAAATTCCATATATATGTGTTAGTATACTGTATTGGTGTTTTTCTTTCTGGCTTACTTCACTCTGTATAATCGGCTCCAGTTTCATCCATCTCATCAGAACTGATTCAAATGAATTCTTTTTAACGGCTGAGTAATACTCCATTGTGTATATGTACCACAGCTTTCTTATCCATTCATCTGCTGATGGACATCTAGGTTGTTTCCATGTCCTGGCTATTATAAACAGTGCTGCGATGAACATTGGGGTACATGTGTCTCTTTCAATTCTGGTTTCCTCGGTGTGTATGCCCAGAAGTGGGATTGCTGGGTCATAAGGTAGTTCTATTTGCAATTTTTTAAGGAATCTCCACACTGTTCTCCATAGTGGCTGTACTAGTTTGCATTCCCACCAACAGTGTAGGAGGGTTCCCTTTTCTCCACACCCTCTCCAGCATTTATTGCTTGCAGATTTTTGGATCGCAGCCATTCTGACTGGTGTGAAGTGGTACCTCATTGTGGTTTTGATTTGCATTTCTCTAATAATGAGTGATGTTGATTATCCTTTCTCTACTTTGGATTTCTATTCCACTGGTTCACATATAATTCCCTCTTAACAAAATTTGAGTCTCAAAGATCTAATACAGTATCTCTTTGATTATTTTCTGAAATGTTTGATAACTCAAATGGGGCAAAACTCTGAATTCCTACGAAATACATGAAGATCATAAAACAAAATTCCCTGATAATTGTACACATAGAAAAACCCCCTCTTGAGTTCAACTGAAAATCATAAATAATTCATCCAGTTTACACAGAAAGAAATGTAACTATATTCTGGCCAACCTGGGCTTTACATGCCCAGTAAATTATTTAGATTTTTGTTTTTACCTTGCCAAAGCATGATTGATATTAGTACCCTGACCAGGGATAAAACCCAAGGCCCCTGCAATGGAAGTTCGGAATCTTAACCACTGGACTGGTTAAGGAACCAGGGAAGCCCCTAGATCATTGTTTTAAATGCTGTCATAGCTTTTAGGGCTCATTGTAACAGAGTGTAGTTTGTTGTTGTTCACTGTGGAAAGAAAGGAAATCACATTTAAGAAAATTTCCCTATGTGAAGAAACAATACATTAGCACCCAACACAAGAATACTAAAAATTTCATACAAGTTTCTTAATCTGAATTTATTTACTTTTATTTAATGTTAAGCTACCTGGTGGGGAATGCTGAGTACCATTTAATATTATATATATTATATATATATTGGTTATATCTGCCTCTGGCATTTCTGGAAATTTTAAGACATTGAATATACCTTTATTAATACTCCTAATGGAAATACCCACACCCACACAAATTCTTTTTGTGGTACCTTGTTTATGACTATCTGTTTTTAATCAGAGCTATATAAAATATTTTTCCAGAAATATGTTGCTTCATTTTGCATTCTATTTTGAGCTCCAGTCTTTACAGAACATTGAAGCCAAAGGAAAGGTCTAAACTGATATTCCAAGAACTTGTGGGGAAACTGCTCTGCTTCTGAAGAACCTTTTGCTTTGTCTACGAAGTCTCCTCCTTAATGAACACACACACATTATGAGTGATTTTGCATAGTAGCTAGACCTGTTGTCATGCTTCTTTATCTGCTGGTATGACTCATTAAGAAATCATACTTGATTTTATGAGGTTATTTGTGATTCATTCTTTTACTCCCACCTGCAGGAGATAGTGAAGAGCAGGGAAGCCTGGCCTGCTGTAGATCATGGGGCTACAGAGAGACGGACACGACTTAGTAACTGAACAACAACCCTTCTGAAAACACTTAAGGTACTTTTGTGAGAATAAATCAATAGACTGAAGTCACATAACAGGTTGAGAACAGAGTCAATGTTGTATAGTTCAGACTCTGACTTTTCTGCTTAGGTTCTACACTGCCTTCTATGCCTAATAAGACTCACTTATGAGATTTGCTAATCTCAAGGAAGAGCTTCCCAGGTGGCTCAGTGGTAAAGAATTTGCCTGCCAATGCAGGAGACACAGGTTCAATCCCTTGGTCTGGAAGATCCCTTGGAGAAGGAAATAACAACCCACTGCAGTATTCTTGCCTAGGAAATCCTATGGAGAAAGGAGCCTGGTGGGCTATAGTCCATGGGGTTGCAAAGGAGTTGGACATGACTTAGCAACTAAATAACAATCTGGAAGAATCTTTGCTACCAACTAAAGTAAATGTAAAATAAACACATTTTAAAAGTAAGTAAATGCATATAGCATTTAGAATAGTGCTTGGCACATGGTGTTACACAGACTCAATTAAATTTTTTAAAATATATAAATATTAGCATGGTATAACACAGGTTGTGTTATATACCATTAAACATACCAGGTTAGTATCCCTTCCTGTTGAATTAGAAAGCTTCTTTTGTCTCCCTGCAATTCAAAAAGAAAAATAAAATAAAAAACCAAAAGAGGTAAAGAACAGCACAAAATAAAATTCTTCCTCAATTCCTTGTAAGTTAGGGTCATTTAAGAATACGGATTCTAGAATCAGATTGCTAGGTTGAAATTCAGTCCCCATGTAAACTCACCCAAGTGTACACCTTCTACAGCATTATTATTAGTTTGGGCTTCTTTATTTGCTATGTCCATCATGACACACAAACCTCTGTTTGTGAGAATTCGTGCTGTCCATTTTGTTCTTTTGTTCTTTACTTCCCATTCCAGAAGACCCTATGGCATAGCCAAGAGGAGGGCACAGGACCTAGCCCAGCACCTTAAAAACCTGGGAATCTTTTTCCTGGGGACATTCTGTATGTAATGCCACACTCCCAGCTGTCCTGTCACCTAGACAGCTGGGATCTCCTCTGGCCTAGTTCACTTTGAATGTGGTAAATCAAAAGGTTTATCCTTGCTTTTTTTCCTGAAGCTCCAGCTACCTCAAGAAAGGTGGTGGAAACTGGAGGTGGGTGGTGGGGGGGGACATTGAAAGAGCCTTGGTGTTGCAGAAGTGGAGTTGGAGTCACAGAGGAGTCTCTCAGCATCCTGAGAAGGTTCCAGGCTCCAGAAGTCCTCACCACAAAACACCAAGAGCACTTTTGCTGAGACAAAGCTTTCTCTTGTGGCAGCAATAAGGATTGCTCTGTCCAGCTTAGTTTCTATAGCTACACTGTGGCTGCTGCTGTGGAAAAAGGAATTAGACAAGATGACTGAGGGGGAAAAAGGAAAGAGAGAGAGGAGTGACCTGGTTTCGACCCCAGCTAGACCAGAATTAGTCATACCCCCTCTCTTACGTGTTTAAGTGTTTGCTAATGACCTTAAGTGAATTCTTACAGAAATAGAAAGTAATTGTTTTCAAAATATCACCTCTCTGATCATAGTCAACCACGTTTTTCAAATGCATTATTGTTGGGTAGGGATTCAGTTCAAGCATCTGTTTATGATAGCGACAGTCAGCACAGACATAAGAATTTCCTTTGGGGACATTGGGTTTTCATTTAGACTGGGGTATGGATGACTGGCATAATGTGATATGACTGTGGAAAACAGGACCAAACAAACTAATTCAATGCACATATGTTGATCTATGAAATTATTTCAACCTCCTTTTCAACACCCTGAATGTTAGAAGAATTCCTCCTATGATGGACCCAAGTAGAATGAATAAGTCCCAGCAATATTACCTCCTCACCACAAGCCTTTGTTGTGGTGAGCATGCCTCTTTAAGACTAGAGGAGATCTGAATTTATCCATTTGGCTTTCCAGTGGAAAGATGAGTTATTCCCCATGACATCACTGTCCATGGTTTATAGTAGAATATTGTGGGAAAAACCACCTGAAACTAACTAAAAATCTATCAGCCACTGTAAATGAACCTCAAATGTGTGGCACAGAGCAGCAGAGAAGACGGAACTCACCTCGGTGCCTTCTAAGGCAGCAGAATAGGTAGAAACAGGTAATAAGCAGAGGTAAAGCCCCCAAAGGAAGCAAACTATAAAGGATCCATTGTCGGTCTACCATCTCTTCCTTGGAGAGCGGTCTTGAGGCATTCTTTGTATCTGAAATGTTCGTTAATACTCAAGATGGTTAGAAAATATGAGACAAATGAAGTAACACCCTCTGAACTGTCAGAACTTGAATGGAATTCTAGCTGATGCCTCTATTTCTCTTTTAAGAGGTTTCTCCCAAGAACCCCAGGACTTAGTCCTCTCTCCAACCTCTTGCTTTAATGCTGAGTGTATGTGAGTGGCTATAATTTATCTAGGGCTAATCGCCTGTAAAACACTATCCATAACAGCTCTCAGAAAGTATTTCACCATGCCCTTTCATTTACAATGTCTTGTTCAATTTTCAAAATGATCACTTAAGAAAAGTAAACAGAAAACAACAAACAGAGGAGAAGAAAAGTAAGGAGTATATATATATTTTTAATCCAGTCACTTGTTCTGAGAAGAGTAATTGTCCCAAGACTTGCCAGAAATCCAACAGCTAGTAAATGGCAGTTACTGGGACTCAAGCCAACATGTTTTTGAAACAAAATTGAAGTTCCTTTAATGCTTTGAGTTGTCTCATTAACCCTGATATTTCCAAATACTTTTATTAACTTCAAATATCTTTGGTATCTCCAGATATGCTTCTATGGGCATACAACTGGTTCCCATTATTATTGATCAATGTTAATGTGTGTTATGGAGAAGGAAATGGCAACCCACTCCAGTACTCTTGCCTGGAGAATCCCATGGGCAGAGGAGCCTGGTGGGCTACAATCCATGGGGTTGCAAAGAGTTGGACACAACTGAGCGACTAACACACACAGACACACACAATGTGCATTAAGGCCCTGTTTTTCCATGATAGGTTGTAACTTACTAGTGGGTCGTGCGACAACTTAACAGATAACAAATGAAGCCAAAAAATGAAAGATAACAAAATAGAAAATATCAGAATTCATCATAAATCTTTTAACTTTGTACTTGTGCTCAATTTTGTTTGTTCAGAAAGGCTTTATTTTTAGATATATTAACCTAGTTATACATTCCTCCCTCATATGCTTGGTTTTGGGGTAGATGTGGTCAGGAGCTACTGGATCTGGGCATGAAGTAGTTTGGTAATTGAGTGGTAACAAATACTGTATTGTTCATGTGGCAGCTGCTATTTAGTTTGGGCGAGCAGCCAGCTTATTACAAACAGGGACAAATTTAGCTGTCTGGGGGAGGGGAATGGATAAGAGCACAGGACTATTTCCCACAACAGATAACTTAGTACAAACAAATCCACTCAATGAAGAAGATGGAAACTGTATTACTTTCCAACCACATAACAATCTATTTCCTTGATTTTATTTGGCAAGTTTGATACTTACTTATAAGAGGATGCTCTGAATTATTTTGAGTCCGTTCTGAAACAGAAAAACAAGATAAAGAAATGAAATTGGTTGTGAAAACAACGAATGTTCTACTCAGTTTTGTCCAAAATCAGAGCTAGTCTCTGGCAAGACATCTGTATTTACATACTAACAGAGAATTCAATAATTCAGCTGAAAGGCAGTTTGGAAAATGTGTAGGTCATCACTTCAACTTCATGGACAAAAGTCCCTGGGTTTATTTTGAGTCTTAAAGAAAGACTATAAAACACTGCTACACTTAAAACGGAAAACCAAAATGTGTATAGTACATGGAACTCTGCTCAATGTTATGTGGCAGCCTGGATGGGAGGGGAGTTTGAGGGAGAGTGGATACATGTATATGTATAGCTGAGTCCCTTTGCTTTTCACCTGAAGCTATCACAGTACTGTTAATCGGCTATACCCCAATACAAAATAAAACTTTTTTTTTTTTAAGAGAGACTGTATAAATACAACCGAACCTTTCTCTGTCTGCTTTGACTCCCTCTTTCCACTTCCGTAAGTATAAGGAACCAATTCAGCCTATAGGACTTCTTTTAGCACTTGGAATAACAAGATATACATTCAGCAGGTGCTCCAGGGGAGTATAGAATGAATGCTACGAGGAAAGAAGGCTTTTGATGATGTGGTGGGAACTAATTCTGAAGAAAAGATAGTGCTTCTCACCTTCTGCCCACTCCTGCACCCCCACTCTCCTGCTAAAATCATCACCATCTGCCTTTGTGAAGCTCCTAATCAGGGAGTGATTGACCAAAGGCAGATTGGAGAGAACAGAGTTGCAGGCCAGTGTATGTTTCAGAGACTGTTCTGTTGACTTTCCTCCCGAGACTTTGCAAACTGCTTTTCTTCCTTCTGGGAGATCATCGCTTTCCTGGATAACAATTGGATCAGCATCCAAACCTGGACTCTATCACAATCCTGCTTTCACAAGGGCTAATCGACCCAGGGATTGAACTGAGTCTCCTGTGTTTTAGGCAGACTCTACCGTCTGAGCCACCAGGCAACCCACTGATTTTTAACTTGAACATAGAAAGCAAAGCAGAGTCAGGCACAAAAACAGGAGAAGTTCCAATACTCCATAAGAAAGATACTTCAAGGGAAAAAATGAAAGATTTTATATCATAGCTCCAAAATTTATTTACCAAAAACATGGTCCTGAAATATAATTTCAGAGTATATTTTTCTCCTTACATCATGCTCAGTTCATTGAGTACTCCCTGATACAGAAAGAAAATAATTTTTCTTTGACACTCTTCTTGCTATGTTTGTTTTAATCACTTCACAAAAGGAAAATCCACACCCAATTCAAAGACAATTTCTAAATGAGTCATTTGACTATTGTAAAGGAAGCAAGGATGATCCAAAGAAATATGACATAGTTCCTGCTTGCCAGTGTATCATAACCCCTCATGGGATAAAAGACATTTCCCTACATATCTGTGGTACAAGGAAATCTGTGATAAATGAGAGGCAAAGACCTTAAATAACACAAAAATTACTAGGAAAGAGAAGTCACTTTCTCTAGGATAAACATAGACAACTTCATATAGAATTAGAAAATGAGTTGGGCTTGACAGGAGGGGTAGAATTTTGATAGGTGGAGGCAGATTGGTGTCAGCCCAATACTGTAAGCACTGAGAACGCTCTGCAGGGGACTCAACTAAAGAATGGCATTATGAAAGAAGCCTAAGTATGTCAGGAAGATTTTTGGCTGAAATGAACCAAAAGAGGGGATAATTAAAAGACAAGTAGTTCATACAACTAATTGGAATCTTTAGAAGGAAGATAGTGAAGGTCTGAGCTGATCATGAAGCTCCAGGAGGGAACCAATTACAGATTGGAAGGCTGTTGACAGACAAGAGTAGAAAGTCAAAGCAAAGTCTTGGAGAATTTCTACTGGGCTCAGGAGCACGAATCATCAATGTGATAAAAAGGGAATGATAAGAAGGTGAGAGAGTAGGAAATTAGAATAGAAATCTTGAGAAGGAACTCAAAATGCCCTTCATGTCTCCTGCACTGCTCTTAGATGTCCCCTCTCACTACTTCACCCTTCACACGCTTCTCCAGTCATCCCCTCGGGACATAAAGTTTAGGAGGGAATGCTGCCTCCCTTCTTTCTGAAGTTAGGCCTCAAGGGAGACAGAATGTAGATCTTAATTTCAGCTCTGACTTAATCTCTATCCTTCTCAAACTATTCCCAAAAATTGAAGAGGAAGAAAAGCTTCTGGACTTATTTTACCAGGCTAGTAATATCCTGATAGAAAATTACAAAAACTACAAGAAAAGAGTATTTTAGGGCAATATTCCTGATGGACATACATGTAAAATCATGGTGAATGATCCTGGTGCAAAGAAAACAAAGATATCATAAAAAAAGAGAAAACTACAGGCAAACATTAATGATAAACATAGATGGAAAAATCCTCACAAAAATAATAGCAAACAGAAACCAATAATACACTAAAAGGATCATATACCATGACCAAGTGGGATTTATCCCGTGGATACAAGGATGGTTCAATATCTGCAAATCAGTCACTATGATATACCAGATTAACAAATTGAAGAATAAAAACCACATGCTCATTTCAATAGGTACAGGAAAAGCTTTTATAAAATTCAGTGTTCACTCATGATAAAAACTGTCTGCGAAGTGGGTACAGAGGAAATACACCTCAACATAATAAAGGCTATATATGACAAGCCCACAGCTAACATTGTAATCAATTTGAGGAAAGCTAAAAACATTTCCTCTAAGATCAGACACAAGACAAGGATGCCGATTCTCACCAATTTTATCCAATGCACTACTGGAAGTCCTAACCATAGCAATCAGACAGGAACAGAAATAAAAGGAATTCAGATTGGAAAGGAAGAAGTAAAACTGTCACTGTCTGTGTTCATAATACAAATTTGTTGAATTCATTTATTGGATCTAGTATAATGGTTTGTGCAGATTTTTAAGGATTTTCTAATATTTAAAATCCTGTCATCTGTGAAAAGAGATAGTTTCACTTCTTCCTTTCCAAGTTATTAATACATGTCTTTTATTTTTCTTACCTACTTGCTCTGGCTAGAACCTTCAGTTCAATACTGAATAGAAATGGCAAAAGTAGACATCTTTGTCTTGTTCCTGTTCTTGAGGGGAAAGCTTTCAATTTTTTATCATTGAGTATGATATTGGGCTCCTTTGTCCTTGAGATTCTCCAGGCAAGAGTATTGGAGTGGGTTGCCATTTCCTTCTCCAGGGGAACCTCCCGACCCAAGAATTGAACCCAGGTCTCCCATATTGCAGGCAGATGCTTTACCAACTGAGTTATGTGGGAAGCCCAATGATATTAGCTGTGGAATTTTCATAGACCAACTATTTTTTACTGTCTTCTGCTTTTCTCTATTTGTGTTTCATGTTTTATTCAACATAGTTTGGCCCAACATGACCTGTCCTTCCTCTGTTGTTGAGCCTATTGAGGGCCTCTGAGGAGGGACTGGGCAGCAGCAAAACCCATGACTATTCTCAAAACTCATCAAGGAGTCAGATTGTTTGTGTGCTGATTGCCCTCTGTGCAAGCTGTGAACTATTAATAAGGGTGTAATTGTCTGAGCAACACAAACATAAGGTCAAGGATTTATTATTAAAAAGTCAAGAACTGATAAATATAAGAAAAAATTTAAAGGGCAAAAAGTAAAAAGCTGTCTACTATTAAATTTGATATTCACCGCAATTTTTCTCATGATTCTGTGATACAATTTTAGACTTATCAAATAAATGTTATGTCCCCTAGAGGCAAGACCAAAAATTTTATTATATATTTTTCTCTACTCTTCACTGTCTCATTCCAAAATACACAGTCACGTATGTGACCACACATCACAATTTATGATTTAACATGAGTTCAATGTCTAACATAACCACTTGAGAATCTGAGCCCTCTTTTTCTTAAAACATGACCAAAAAAAAAAAAATTAGATAGTCTTGATATCTAGAACTCACCTGTCACATTAATGGTAACTGAGTGGCTTTCAATGAATCCAGATGAAGAGTTCACAAAACAGCGGTATGACCCACTGTCACTAGCAAGCACTTGATTAAAATGCAAAATAAAAACTGAAATAAGCTTCCTTTCTTCCCAACCCATAGACCCCTGAAGTCTGTCACCAAGATGTAAACAACTGTTTCCTTCAAGCTTGCACCAGGTCACAGCAGGTCTATTAGCACAATATTTCATAGGGCATTCCAGTTCAAATGGGTCCCCTGATGATACAACATACATGGAATATTTCTTAATGTAAAGTTTTATATCACATGACTTGTCTCCTGGAAGAAAAAAGCAAAATTAAAATCAATTCTGTTTTGGAAGGACTAAATATTTGCCACCTCAACAGTTTCTGTGAAAGATTTATTACGCATGATTTTATAATTTTCTCAGATAACATTTTACAGTATATTAACCCTTACTAGCAGAGTGTCTGCTGTGACACATAGTAGATACATAATAAATATTTGTTAAAAAATTAAACAATTTTCTCAATTGTTCAATGATTTCATCAATTTCTAAAATGTTAACAGTTTATTATTATAAAATTATATTTTATTCTAATTAGGTTTATTTTATTATCATGTAGCTACTCCAATGTGAGAGTCACTCAGTAATGGAAATCTCCATGGAATTCTCTAGGCCAGAATACTGGAGTGGGTACCCTTTTCCTTCTCCAGGGGATCTTCCCAACCCAGGGATTGAACCCAGGTCTCCTGCTTTGCAGGCAGATTCTTTACCAGCTGAGCCACAAGGGAAGCTATTCCAATAGTAGCAAATAATAATAACTTCTTGTTACTTATATTCCAGAGGCTGTTTAAAACATACTACATATTTTAGTTATTTAATCCTCACAACAAAATAATATATTGTATTATTATGAATCTTGTTTTCTGCATAAGGAAACTGAGGTAATAAAGACCTTACCTAAAGTTATATTCTAATAATTAAAATAATCAAGATTTAAACTCATACTAGAGTCCATTACTCTATAATTCATTATCCACTACTCTGCTGTTGTTTCTTGAGTAGTAATTAGTAATTTTCTATTACTAGCTCAGGTATAGTTCAATAACTGGGGGAGAAGAAATTTTTGTAGACAAATATTTCCCTATGATAGTTGGCATTACATTTTTTAAAACTTGTGTTTCAATGGCTTTAATGACACATACCTTGAAAATTTTCCATTCCTTTATCTTGTATTGCATGTACAAGATAAATGCAATACAAGATAAATTTCTGAAGAGAGGATGTTTTGAAATAATTGAATTTTTTATGTTTTCCTAAGTGGGAGGAAGAGCAGTTATCCACCTCTTCTGGAATTTCTGCCTACTGACCTGACATAGAAGAAATATATTTTCTTTTGTTTTGGTGGGAAGAGAAAATTTTCCTGGAAACAGATTTTTCTATTATCTTCTTTGAGCCTTCTGTTAGTAATAGTCAATTGCACATAAAATCTGAAGCTAAGAAAAAATGTTTTAATTCTCTATGTTATTGAATAAGTTCTGTTACCCTTAACTTATCAGGAAAGGTTATACCTGGTTACCTCACCATCTGAAATATAATTTATAGCCAAGATATGTGAAAAAGAAATTCTCTCCAAGCAAACAAAATAAATATTACAAGATTCAAAATTTATCTCATTTTTATTCACAATTCTTACAATTCCATTATTATTTCCTATTTAACCCAGAGCATAATTATGTTATATAATACAGATTAATAACTTATTTATAATGATAGCATTGAATCAACAATAAAATTTTATGTTTAATATTAATACCATCCAATTTTAGAAACAAAGAAGTGTTCAGTCTGTTTTACAAAGAATTTCATCAGAAATGGTTACTTCAAAAAATGTTTTGGCTTCCAAAGGGGCAAATTCAATTGTTTAGAATGTACATTTATGTGGAAGTATCCATCTATTATGGAGAAGGCAATGGCACCCCACCCCAGTACTCCTGCCTGGAAAAATCCCATGGATGGAGGAGCCTGGAAGGCTGCAATCCATGGGGTCGCTGAGGGTTGGACACGACTGAGCAACTTCACTTTCACTTTTCACTTTCATGCACTGGAGAAGGAAATGGCAACCCATTCCAGTGTTCTTGCCTGGAGAATCCCAGGGACGGGGAGCCTGGTGGGCTGCCATCTATGGGGTCACACAGACTCGGACACGACTGAAGTGACTTAGCAGCAGCAGCAGCAGCAGCAGCAGCAGCAGCAGCAGCAGCAGCAGCAGCAGCAGCAGCAGCATCCATCTATTAATTGCTGGAGAATATCATGTTTTTTGACTGTGTGGATCACAACAAACTGGAAAATCCTCAAAAAGATGGGAATACCAGACCACCTTGCCTGTCTCAGACATGCAGATGATACTACCTTAATGCAGAAAGTGAAGAGGAACTAAAAAGCCTCTTGATAAGGGTGAAAAAGGAGAGGGGAAAAGTTGGCTTAAAACTCATCATTAAAAAACCTAAGATCATGGCATCTGGTCCCACCACTTTGTAGCAAGTAGATGGGGAAAAAGCAGAAGTAGTGACAGATTTTATTTTCTTGGGCTCCAAAATCACTGCTGATGGCAACTTCAGCCATGAAATTAAGACACTTGCTCCTAGGAAGGAAAGCTATGACAAGCCTAGACAGCATATTAAAAAGTAGAGATATCACTGTGCCAACAAAAGTTCATATAGTCAAAGCTATGATTTTTCCAGTAGTCATGTATGGATGTGAGAGTTGGATCATAAAGAAGGCTGAGCACTGAAGAATTGATGCTTTCAAATTGTGCTGGAGAAGGCCCTTGGACTGCAAGGAGATCAAACCCATCAATCCTAACCCTGAATATTCATTGAAAGGACTGATGCAGAAGCTGAAGCTCCAATACTTTGGCCATCTGATCTGAAGAGCTGACTCACTGGAAAAGATCCTGGGGCTGGGAAAGATTGAAGGCAAAAGGAAAAGAGGCCAGCAGAGGATGAGATGGTTAGATAGCATCACAGACTCAATGGACATGAATTTGAGCAAACTCTGGGAGGCAGTGAAGGACAGGGAAGCCTGGCATGCTGCAGTTCATGGAGTGGCAAAGAGTCGAAAACGACTTAGCTACTGAACAACAACATGGTGCTTTTAAAGACTTATGCATAAAAGGAGCACGAGAAATTGCACCAGTTCATGACAACTACTTAATCTTTTTGTCAGTTACCGCATGAGTGCATATAAATCATGAAATATTCTACTATGGGCCTAACACTGTATGGTGGTGAAACAAAATAACTAAAAGAGGCCAAGGTGCCTAGGCGCTATGTAGCAATTCATATCTTTTATCTTATTTTTTTTCCAGTAAAGTCTTAAGAGTGTTTTCTCTCTGAGTTCTTTTCCTACATCCTTATAGTTCTTTTTTGGCTCTGTCTGTCCCCATTTTGTACACTTCCTCAGCCTGTGGCTCAGCTGGTAAAGAATATGCCTGCAGTGCAGGAGACCTGGTTTCGATCCTGGGTTGGGAGGAAGATTCCCTGGAAAAGAGAAGAGCTACCCACTCCAGTATTCTGGCCCTTGAGAACTCCATGAACTGTATGGTCCATGGGGTTGCAAAGAGTCGGACATGACTAAGTGACTTTTGCTTCAGACACATATTCCACCCATCCTCTTTAATTTCCTTCAGTGACTGCAAATTATTAGATTTACAGACTTTAATAGATTCATAGTATCATAGGTTACAGTTATATAAGTATAACTGAGATTATAATCAAAACTCTTTTTTAAAGATAAAGAAGGTTGAGGACTAGTCAGGCGTTGAGCTGGGGGGCAAATAATGGTCCTGCATTCCATGTATCGCTTTACCTAGCATAATGTTCCACTTTATTTCCATATTCTGGACAGCATAAATATTCTCATTTTTAGCTATTTCCTATCACTTAATAAATCTCTCACTGTACATCTCAAAAATACTGTTCAAAGTTAATTGTAAACTGTTTGGATTTTCAAGAATCAGATTGAGACAAGTGGCCTGCACAGAACATTTAGAAAACCTTGAATATTTAGATATTTACAATTGCTCTGAGACCATAGACAGTTCAGTTCAGTTCAGTCACTCAGTCGTGTCCAACTTTTTGTGATCCCATAAATCACAGCACACCAGGATTCCCTGTTCATCACCAACTCCTGGAGTTCACTCAGATTCACGTCCATCGAGTCAGTGATGCCATCCAGCCATCTCATCCTCTGTCATCCCCTTCTCCTCCTGCCCCCAATCCCTCCCAGCATCAGAGTCTTTTCCAATGAGTCAACTCTTCGCATGACGTGGCCAAAGTACTGGAGTTTCAGCTTTAGCATCATTCCTTCCAAAGAACACCCAGGGCTGATCTTCTTCAGAATGGACTGGTTGGATCTCCTTGCAGTCCAAGGGACTCTCAAGAGTCTTCTCCAACACCACAGTTCAAAAGCATCAATTCTTCGGCGCTCAGCCTTCTTCACAGTCCAACTCTCACATCCATATATGACTACTGGAAAAACCATAGCCTTGACTAGACAGACTTTAGTCGGCAAAGTAATGTCTCTGCTTTTGAATATGCTATCTAGGTTGGTCATAACTTTTCTTCCAAGGAGTAAGCATCTTTTAATTTCATGGCTGCAGTCACCATCTGCAGTGATTTTGGAGCCCCCCCAAATAAAGTCTGACACTGTTTCCACTGTTTCCCCATCTATTTCCCATGAAGTGATGGGACCGGATGCCATGATGTTTGTTTTCTGAATGTTGAGCTTTAAGCCAACTTTTTCACTCTCCTCTTTCACTTTCATCAAGAGGCTTTTTAGTTCCTCTTCACTTTCTGCCATAAGGGTGGTGTCATCTGCATATCTGAGGTTATTGATATTTCTACTGGCAATCTTGATTCCAACTTGTGTTTCTTCCAGTCCAGCATTTCTCATGATGTACTCTGCATAGAAGTTAAATAAGCAGGGTGACAATATACAGCCTTGACGTACTCCTTTTCCTCTTTGGAACCAGTCTGTTGTTCCATGTCCAGTTCTAACTGCTGCTTCCTGACCTGCATACAAATTTCTCAAGAGGCAGGTCAGGTGGTCTGGTATTCCCATCTCTCTCAGAATTTTCCACAGGTTATTGTGATCCACACAGTCAAAGGCTTTGGCATAGTCAATAAAGCAGAAATGGATGTTTTTCTGGAACTCTCTTGCTTTTTCCATGATCCAGTGGATGTTGGCAATTTGATCTCTGGTTCCTCTGCCTTTTCTAAAACCAGCTTGAACATCAGGAAGTTCACAGTTCACGTATTGCTGAAGCCTGGCTTGGAGAATTTTGAGCATTACTTTACTAGCATGTGAGATGAGTGCAATTGTGTGGTAGTTTGAGCATTCTTTGGCATTGCCTTTCTTTGGGATTGGGATGAAAACTGACCTTTTCCAGTCCTGTGGCCACTGCTGAGTTTTCCAAATTTGCTGGCATATTGAGTGCAGCCCTTTCACAGCATCATCTTTCAGGATTTGAAATAGGTCCACTGGAATTCCATCACCTCCACTAGCTTTGTTCGTAGTGATGCTTTCTAAGGCCCACTTGACTTCACATTCCAAGATGTCTGGCTCTAGATGAGTGATCACACCATCTTGATTATCCGGGTCATGAAGATCTTTTTTGTACAGTTCTTCTGTGTATTCTTGCCACCTCTTCTTAATATCTTCTGCTTCTGTTAGGTCCATACCATTTGTGTCCTTTATCGAGCCCATCTTTGCATGAAATGTTCCCTTGGTATCTCCAATTTTCTTGAAGAGATCTCTAGTCTTTTCCATTCTCTTGTTTTCCTCTATTTCTTTGCATTGATCGCTGAAGAAGGCTTTCTTATCTCTTCTTGCTATTCTTTGGAACTCTGTATTCAGATGCTTATATCTTTCCTTATCTCCTTTGCTTTTCGTTTCTCTTCTTTTCACAGCTATTTGTAAGGCCTCCCCAGACAGCCATTTTGCTTTTTTGCATTTCTTTTCCAAGGGGATGGTCTTGATCCCTGTCTCCTGTACAATGTCACGAACCTCATTCCACAGTTCATCAGGCACTCTATCTATCAGATCTAGGCCCTTAAATCTATTTCTTACTTCCACTGTATAATCATAAGGGATTTGATTTAGGTCATACCTGAATGGTCTAGCGGTTTTCCCTACTTTCTTCAATTTAAGTCTGAATTTGGCAATAAGGAGTTCATGATCTGAGCCACAGTCAGCTCCTGGTCTTGTTTCTGTTGACTGTATAGAGCATCTCCATTCCTGGCTGCAAAGAATATAATCAATCTGATTTTGGTCACTTAAATACTCTTGGTTTCCAAAAATTCAGAAAAAATTAAGCAAATTCAAAGTCAGGTTATGAGGTTATTGAAAAATTGAGGAAGAAGGGTAAAATCATTCACCAAAAGAAAGTGTTTAAAAACATTATGCCTGGAAGTGGTTGGAACTGCAACAAAAATAGGGAAGAGGTCAAAAGCAGAAAGGTCAAGTGAAACCCATCTTTTAAGAAGTCCATTCCCCTCCCTGAAGTTAATAAACTACTTCAGCCTTCTAATTTCTGTTTTCATTTTCTTGGATAAGTCGATCATAGTCTATGAAGCCTGCAACTCTGTGCCAGCATCGTGAAAAACAAAATAGTTATAGGTAAAGAGCTTTTTAACCTCAAAGAATGTATCATTTAATTGGTGAGGTAAGATTAGCCATTAATGACACTTTTCTGGAATAAATTTACTACCTACCACTCTTCAAGTTTAACTAAACTGAAAGGAAGGCTCAGAGGGACCTTGTATGCTAGTTATTAGGGGGTATAGAAATAAATAAGACAAGGTACCTCCCTTGAAGGGGTTTGCCTTCTAATGGGAGTTAGGCTTGACAGATGGGAGAATGAAATAACACTATAAAAGGGTGCAGACTTTGCTTGGGTGTGCAGAGGATTAATTTCAACGGTGACTATAGGGGTAAAGCTGAATGGAAAGTTTATATTTGAGATGAACCTTAGTGAGTGAGTAGCTTTTTTATAATCAGAGCAGTGAACAGGACAGGGGAAGTATTTTAAGTCTGAGGAAGTTGAAGGGAAAAAGGTACACTATCCAGGTATCTCATGGCAGATTCAGGGAACTGATACACTCTTGGATCATGGTTTTCTGAAAAGACTGATATGTAGATCACTAGTCGTTTCAGAGTAAATGGAATAAGCACTGGGGTATGGGGAGAGAAGTTTAAATGTTTTTTATCTATCATGAGAAAACATAGAGCCTGATTCTTTTGGAATATTTATAAAGTTCATATAAATAGCTAAAAATGAGACTATTCAATTAAACCTGGTTGTTCAAATGCTAACAGACTGTGTGATATTGATAGCCACCCAGCCTCACTGGCCCTCAATTCTTTAAAAAATAAGATGAAAGGGGACTTCTCTGATGCAGTGGTTAAAGAGTCCATGCTTCCACTTCAGAGGGCAGGGGTTCAATCCCTGGTCAGGGAACTAGGACCCCAAATGCCACATACTATGGCAAAAATAAATAAATAAATAAAGCAGATGAAAAAATTTTACAACAACAACAAAAAATAGGAAGTCCACCTCTCCTACACACATATATTCAACTTCACTTCTCTCAGTGTGTTACTGATGCTAAGTCTCTAAGACATCTAGGTCTCTCATTCTATTACAATGCTACCTTTCTATTTGGGCCTCCCAGATGGCTTGGTGGTAAAGAATCTACCTAGCAAGCTGCAGACGAGACTTTGATTCCTGGGTCAGGAAAATCCCCTTGAGAAGGAAATGGCAACCCAGTATTCTTGCCTGGGAAATCCCATGGACTGAGGAGCCTGGAAGGCTACAGTCCATGGGGTTGCAAAGAGCCAGACACGACTTGGCAACTAAACAGCAACAATAATCACCCTTCCATTTAGCTACTGGGCTATCACCCAATGCTAGTAGCACTGTTGAACATCCTGACTAGTTTCAGGATTACATGACTGTGGGCTTGGGAGGAGTGCATAAAGGGGATTACAAGTGGAGATGAGCTAGCTGTTAGCCCAAACCATATCAATGACCTGCAATGGGATAATAGAAACATCACTGTGGTTCTTGTATGTTATCAGAAGGATGAAGATCATTGGCTGTCACACTGAGTAGCATAGGAATTTTTCTTGAGTGGAGGAAAGAACGAATGGAGACTTGCGAACAGGCATTAAAAGTCATCAAGGGTATTCTCTCTAGAAAGAAGACGTTAACACTGTCTACCTGCCTGAAACTAAAATGGATGTTTGCAGTCAGGAATAATGCACTGAGGTAAATGATACAATTCTAATTTTCCATCTGACAAGCATGTTGACATTTTCTTGCTGCTTTTCCTGAACTATTAATATGCACAACCATTTTATGGGCTTCCCTGATGGCTCAGATGGTAAAGAATCTGCCGGCAATGTGGGACACCTGGGTTCTATCCCTGGGTTGGGAAGATCTCCTGGAGAAGGGCATGGCAACCCACCCCAGGATTCTTGCCTGGAGACTCACCGTGGACAGAAAAGCCTGGTGGGCTATAGTCCATGGGGTCACAAAGAGTTGGATACGACTGAGCAGCTAAGCACAACACAGCACATAATCATTTCATGACACTCAGGATATCCAAAGCTCTTCCCAAGGGGTTTGTCTTGCCAAACATCTTCTGGAAAAGAATGCCGATCACAGTTGCTTTTGGCTGGATTTATCAGTCAATATTAGTCATTGTTGTTTCTGCTGTTTCCTCAAATATTTATATCTAATGGGTGGGACATTTTCAATGCTAAAAATAATTAAAATAAATGCATGCAGTGAATGATGAAACCTCTACTATCTCCAGGCTCTTATAGGATGAAGTATCCCTTTTTATGTCACAATAGGTTTAGGAAGCCTCTCCTTTTAAAAATTCTCATGAACACTGCTACTGCGTTATTACAGAATATATATTCCATGGCTAGGGTATACCTAGTATAATTGATGCCCAGAGTGCATCATTTTTAACAACCTTTTTTTTCTGTATTCAGAAATAATCATGAAATGAAACAAATAATATAATGGCCAGAAAAGAAACTGGCTTTTTTTTTTTTTTTGGTCATTAAACTTCATATATAAAGCAATGCAGGGACTTCCCTGGCAGTCCAGTGGTTAAGACTCTGTATTTCCAATGCAGGGGGCACGAGTTTGATTCCAGTAGGGGAACTAAGATCCCACATACCACATGGCTAAAAAATTTATTAAAAAAAAAAAACAATGAAAGTTTTAAAATATCTGAAAAAGAGAATGCAAAAAAAGGAAAAGAGCATAGGTATTTATTTAATACTTTTATATGTATCTAAATAGTGTAAGGCCTGGCGTGCTGCAATTCATGGGGTCACAAAGAGTCAGACACAACTAAGCGACTGAACTGAACTGAACTGAAACAGTGTGAACCTGAATCCTTTAGTTGCAGCCTGATATTGTGGTTTATATAAGTAATTTTCCAGTAATTAAAACTAAAGTTCTATAAAAAATATAATATAAACAATTACTATACTGTACCACTACTACTATCATAAAGTTTTATTTTCTTGATTCATTCTTTAATTTTAAAACAACACTTTAAAGATTATAAAATATAAATCTACAACTATGTAGCTATTAGTCAATAAAGCATTTCAATTATAAAGATATCAATCAATAAAACATTTCAGATATAAACTTTAGTTCATGCATGAAAAAATATTGCACCTCACAGTCTGTGTTTTGTTTCACTGTTTTGAATTTTAAACAAATATTCAAAATATTTACATGGAACAAAAGAAATGAAACTTTACATTGTGTTTCCTTGTCTCTCTAATCACTATGATATTATTGCTTATTTAAAATCTACTGTTTAAATGCAGAAATATGTAGTACCACAGGGGTTTGAGACACAAACTATGCCTAAAGTAAGCTCAAATAATTCTGAACATTATAAATTTACTCTTGAAGTGAACATGCCTGTGTGCATGCTAAGTCGATTCAGTCATGTCCGACTCTTCGCGGCTCCATGGACTGTAGCCCACCAGGCTCCTCTGTTCATGGGTTACTCCAGGCAAGAATACTGGGGTTCTTACAGGGTTGCTATGCCCTGCTCTAGGGGATCTTTCCAACCCAGAGATTGAACCCCATAGCTCCTGCACCTTCTGCATTGCAGATGGAGTCTTTTCTACTGAGCCACCAGGAAAGCCCATATATAGCTGAATTTGTATGTGTGCAGGGCCACCTCTCTAACAGGGATGTTCTCTAAGTTAACTTTCATGTAGATGTAATATTTATCAAAGGGAAGGTACTGAAAAATGTACTCATTTGAAACTTACATATAAATTATTAAAACTCAGGAGTAACCATAGTGTTTATTTAGAACTTAGACCAAAATATTTGGGTGGGGAGGAAACATTTTATTACTGATATTGTTCAGAATTGCTGGTATGTGGTCATTAAAAGTAGACTGACTTTGGTTGTTTGTTTTAAAACTCTGTACGGATAATGTATGCCCTTACTGCCCACATCCCAGGAGGAGTGTGGACATCACACTGTTCATGTTTATTTAGTAATGGAACAGTTTCCAGTGCTAAGGGGATACAGAAAGAGCCTCACTTGGCTCTTCAGTTTTCCAATATGATTTTTTTTTCTTTAAATCTTGACAAGATATAATCTCTCAGAGTTTTCAGATCTCTTAGAGGGAGAAAGCCTTTATGTCTGTCTGGACTATCACAGAAAACTTCAAGGAAGAGGTTGAATCTTCTCAGCCTCCAATTGTCACCCCAGGGCAGTTCTGATGCCCTTTCTATTATCGCAGTATAATATCACTGTCTACCTAATCACATGGCTAGAGCCTGGGTGCTATCCTTGTCTCCTGCCCTATTCCTTCAGCCACCAAATTAAGTTAATTCAGCATCCAAAATATCTTTTGAATTTGTTTTCATGCCACTGCCTTAATTTGGGTCTCATTCTACTTCATGAGGATTATTGTCACAGCTTAACACCTAGCCTTCTGCATTCTGACCTTGACCTTTTTCCCCTTCCCCAACCAAATTCATTCTCCACAGTACTGTCACAGTTTATATTCTTAAAATTAAAAGTCAATTGCATGATTTTTTTTTTGCCTGAAACCCTATAGAGTCTTCAGTGCCTACTGAAAAATGTCCATCCTTCATCAAATGGCATTTATTCCCTGATAATTTATGCAACCTTATCCCCCACTCTTCCACAAAACACTCTAGCAACCCACATCCACTTGATGCCACACAAAATGCCCCATGCTATTTTGCATGACATGCATTACTATATTATAGTTAAATATGTGTTTATGCTTCAATCTTCTGAGTCTTCCCATCTTTCCAGGGATGGCAAAAGGAGATCTTCTGCTTCCCAGGGATAGCAAAAGGAGATGGCCTTAGAAAAAGTATGAAAGTGAGAAGCATGATGTACCCTGAGACTGAACAGAGAGAGCTTCATGAAGAGAAAAATCCCCTGCTCACAACTCCTATGCTGTCTGTGCACTAAGGACACAGAACAGACACAGCTGACTCCTTAGAGTATGTGTGCTTAGTCCCTCAGTCATGTCCAACTCTGCAGCCTCATGGACCATAGCCCACCAGGGAATTCTTCAGGCAAGAATACTGGAGTGGGTTGCCATTCCCTTCTCCCGGCTATCTTCCCAACCCAGGGATCAAACCCAGGTCTCCTGCATTGCAGACAGATTCTCTACCATCTGAGCTACCAGGGAAGCCCTGAGTCCTTTGTGATGTGGACTCAAAATGTCAAGATGAAGGATATATGCGTCTCAACATACCCTTTAGTGGTTATAACCTAAGCACGAAAGAAAAACTAGATCTTATAAGTATGTAGTGTAGAAAGGCCTGATTTATGTCCATTTGGGGTGATACTCAAAATATTTAAGAAATGACACTCCGTGGTCATCCAGATACCCAGATCAACCAATCAGAAAGGCATGCCAACCACAAAAAACTGGATGGCCCAATATCTTCCAGCTGAGTAAGCCTAGCCACAGGTGTAAATACCATAAGGCGCGGAAGAGAGTAAGTAATTTGTAAAACTTAATAACAACTAAGAAAAAAAGAGGTTTATGGTTACGAATCTTAAATGAAATAGTTATTTCTTATTTTTAAAGATGATATACCTTGATTATAACTATTGCCATGAGGAAAACCCCAAAAGATTTTAACCTCTCTATTGAAAAATTCTTACATTTATGAAAAGTTCAAAATGGTTACATTCACTGAAATAAATAAATGACAGTAATGAAGCCTGAGTGCCTTAGTTTGACCTAAGATTGTTTTAGAGTTGACCATAAATATGTACATAAATAATTTTTTTAAAAGCTAAAATGACTATGACAAGTATGTGTACGTGCTAAGTCACTTCAGTTGTGTCCGACTCTTTGCGACTCTATGGACTGTAGCAGGCCAGGCTCCTCTGTCCATGGGATTCTCCAGCCAAGATTACTGAAGTGGGTTCCCATGCCCTTCTCCAGGGAATCTTCTCAACCCAGGGATCAAACTCAAGTCTCTTATGTCTCCTGCATTGGCAAGCAGGTTCTTTACCACTAGCATCACCTGGGAAGCCCATGACATAATATGCCAATAATTTTCTCTTACATGAACCAGGATTTTAGCTTCTATCAGAAGGTACTATGGTAGAAAAACAACTAACAAAAACTTCAGATATGTGATGGGGAGGCCTCAGAAGATTAGTCTTCAGACTCAGGAAGAAACAGGCCTTCAGAGGATGCTGGTAGTGTGATCTTTCTTGCTTTAGGGTGCAGAGGGGTAGAGCAGAGAGATGGGTACTAATAAGGAAGGGAAACATGTGCCTCTCCTTTGCAAACTGGTGTGGTTTAGGGGGTCCCATGACACAGTGACTTGAGCATGTTGTTGTTGTTTAGTGGTTAAGTTCAACTCTTTTGCAACCCCATGGACTGCAGCCCACCTGGCTCCTCTGTCCATGAGATTTCCCAGGCAAGGATACTGGAGTGGATTGCCATTTCCTCCTCCAGGACTTAGGGCATAGGCAAGGCCAGTCCACACATAGCAACAGCTGCCGTGTAATCACACATCAAAGATCCTGGAAGGACATCCACCCAGACAGCCTCAAGGAATCTCATGTACAGCATCAGGAAGCCCACATGACCTACTTCCCATCACAAGCTGGCTCACAAAATCAGAAATGTGGTGACTTGAGATGAGGGTAGGGGAATTCCATTGCATGCAGAAACCACTAATTTAATGTTGTATTATGTAGTGTTGATTAAACTTATTATTTTAACTCTGTGGTAAACACACCCATACCACAAGTCAGATATTTCCAGAAGTGCTGGGAATATCTGGGGAAATTTGAATAAGGGTGTACACATCCATTGTTAAAATCAGAAACTCTGTTTTAAAGGATGATCTTTGTTAATGGAAAACCCTGCGGCTTGATTTCAGGAATGCAATGAAGATTTGCTGATCTCAGTCCTTATGGTGAGATGAAGGATTCACACATTTTTACCTGACAAAAAAGATGTAATGTAATAGAGGTCACAGACATAGAAATAGTATGGAAAAATAGTTCAAGGTTTTTTCCCTTTTCTGTGCATATTGTCTGATACTGGTTGCCTTAGGGAAAGGCAATCCATCCTTGTCTAAACACAAATACACCACACATAGCCACACACAGACTTATAAGATATAAAATTCCTTTAGCAAAAATGGAGCTGGAAAGAATGAACTTCACCCCAAGAATACATATGGTATGAATTCATATTTATTCCCTTTACTTAAAAAACAAAGACCATGAAATGAATAGAGAGAATTTTCACACTCATTTTCTATTACTATATTCTTCTTAAAATGGTATGTGAAAACTTTAAGTTTGCTTTCATGTGGTATTTATAGAGCACATTTTGAAACAATTTCTTCTAGGGTTAGAATTTCTCATAATGTGATGTGATTACTCTGGAGAATAGTTTGAAGTCTATCTCTTTAATTCAGTAGTATTGAGTAATCTAAGATTTTAAGCCATATAGCTCTTGGTTTTATCTAGTTTCCCATAACTCTGAAATTTTTTTGACTTGATACAGTCATTCTAGTATTTGCCACAGCTTTGTCAAACAGCAAAGTATACAAAGTGCCTGCACCATTTCCTTTCCCTGAGATATTAAAGAATGGGACAAGCAGAGAACTTCAGTGATCATCAGGTCAGATAGCTTGTCACATTTGGAAAATCAGCCTTCAGAATCACTGCCTCCTCTTCACTGCCACTTGCCCACAATTGCATCATATTTCACATTATCAAAGTACTATGAACCCATCCTAGGTGCTCCCAAGAGAAGGAAAACAGGGATATGCTAATATTTTTGAGTTCTTATTACGTACCCTATGTAGTTTCTTTTGATCCTCAAAGCAATTTTATAAGGTAGTTATTATTATTATCATCTTTATCTTAAGTGGGAGAAACCAAGTATAGAGAAGTTAAGCCACTTACTTAAGATCCCCAGCTGGCAGGAGTCAGAGCCAGGACTGGGACTTGAACCCAGGCCTGGCTAACTCCAAGGCACAAACTCTTATCTAGAAGTGTAGTTGTGAAAGCACATGGGAACACGCAGGAAAGTTGTTGGCACTGTGGCTGGTTCACAATACATAATAATAAATGCCAGGCATTACTATATTTTGGATAGGATGAATTTACAGAAGTGACACGGCAGTTGAGTAATTGTCCAAGGGCACAAGGCCTGTGGGCAGCAGAGTCCAGGTGGAAACCCACAGAGCCTGCCCCAAGTGCCTCTGCTCTGAACACTCACTTCCAGCTGCTTTTGGGGATCAGCAGTGATCTGTATATTCACCAGCCAAACAAAAATCATAGAGACAGAAAAAGGGTTCTATTCCGTAGAAAACGTCCTTTTATGTGTATGTTAGTCACTCAGTCATGTCTGACACTTTGTGACCCCACAGACTGTAGCTTGCCAGGCTACCCCTGTCCATGGAATTCTCCAGGCAAGAATACTGGAGTGGGTAGCCATTTCCTCCTTCAGGGGAATCTTCCCAAACCAGGGATCAAACTCAGGTCTCCTGTATTGCAGGCAGATTCTTTATTGTCTATATGAGACATGAAATTCTTCAGAATTATACTAAAGAGGAAGGCCAGTCTTGGTCAAAACTAGGAAGTAAAAAAATCTTTGTTCTGGGTGCTTTCTCATGCTTTCTCTGAGTACTTCTTTGTTACTTTCCCACCAAGGGACAAATGACCCCCCTGTGACTCTTCCCTACCGGTCATGTCTTTGTCTCCCCAGGCCAGAGGATTCACTCCAGTCTTGCAGAGTTCTGCCTGTCCTATATGATGAGGATGAGTACCTGGCGGAGAGTGTGTTAGCCAGTGTGTAATCACCTCTCTGGAATAGCAAAAGTGTCTAGCCAGTTCAATAGACCCTACAGAAAAATGATTCTAATTGACAATTTAGAGGATAGTTCTGGGCAGGGAAGACTCTAGCAAAGCTGGGCCAGTCCTTCAGAGATGCTAGGCCTTCCACCTTGCTCACAGTGACCTTAGGGAAAAAAAGCAGGACAGGAAAAGCCTCGAGCATACCTTAGAAGCTGTGAACAGTAGCATTCAAGAGAACCTTTGGCATTTTATAAGAAACCAGCGTTTCTAAATACTGCCTTTGGTGTTTGAGTGGCTATGCATGATGTTTAGAGTAACCGTCCTTCCATTTTGTGCTGTTGGAAGGACACAAGAAAAGTCCATCTCTACTTCTTTTACAGATACTTCCTCACCTTCCTAAGATATTATACTACAGAGATTATACTGAGATTCATTGGTATCTTCAAAGCCCTAGAAGATACTTAGCATTATCATTGTGGGCAGAAACTGCCAATGGCCCTCCAATATTAATTCTCCTAATATCACAGAAGAAAAAGAAATGGGATAATCACCACCCAGCTAGAATCTAAATGTCCCAGCCCTCCTCATAGTCACTTCTGGACAATGGGTTGTTTGTGATATATTTAAGTTCCATGTTATGCTTATAAGATAAATGTGGTTATCAGGAATGAGAAAAGAAGTTAGAGAGCTCTACCAGACAAACCTAATGTTTCCCCATGACTGTCTAGATGGCCCCTCTATCACTCTCCTTATCTGTGTTCAATGTGAACCTCATATCGTACATATTTAGATTCTGAGCATACTAACACGATTCCCCTGCATGTGTACACAGACAAACAAGTAATTTCTTCCATTGGGAACCATGGAAATCAGAGTCCATAACCAAGGAGATAATGATATCAAGAGTTGTTTATAGCGACTTCTCTGATGGTCCAGAAGCTAAGACTCCATCCTCCCAAAGCAGGGGGCCTAAGTTCAATTCCTAGTCAGGGAACTAGATCGCACATGTGTGTGCTCAGCTGCTCAGTGCTATCTGACTCTTTGAGACCCCCATGGACTGTAGCCCACCGGCTCCTCTCTCCTACCCATGGGATTTCCCTTCTCCAGGGGATCTTCCTGACCCAGGGATCAAACCTGCATCTTTGGCATTGGCAGGCAGATTATTTACCACAGCACCACCTGAGAAGCTCCAGATCACACAAGCCACAACTAAAAAGAAAAAGACCCTACAAGCTGCAACTAAGAGCTAGCTCAGCCAAATAAATAAATAATATTTTTTGGTAAAAAAGAGTTGTTTACAGACAACCTTTTATAAACCTCAAATGAGAGATGATCTCCCAATACTGCTTTAAGGAGACTATCAAGCTAATAAAGTTTTGTACTAAATGGGGGGAAAAAGAAAACTAAACCATAATCAGTAAACTTACACAGCACTTACTGTGTAATTTTAGCTAATAAACTTCAGGTACTATTTTAAGAGTTTTACAGAATTAATTCACTTCCTACTAACAACATCCCTATAAGTTCAATATCATTGTTGTCCCCATCATTTAGATGAGGAAAGAGAACCAGAGAGGTTATAATCAGAGAAGCAGTAAATGGCAGAGATGGGAGAGTAATCTAGTAATCTGGAATGATCTTACCTGCTCTATCATTGCCTTTCCAAGAAAAAAAGCAAAAGACTGGTTTTATCTTTGAACCTGGTTACAAATGCCTGTGAATATTTTTCTTTCAACAACTCTAAAATGTAAGTAAAGGTGAAACTCACAAATGATGGAAATTAAGTCAGAAAGTCCCAGAGAAGTAAGATAAACTGACTTCAATATTACAATAGCGGAAACTTTGATAGTGGGACAGAGGAAGTAATAATTAAAGAGTTCAGTAATACTTAATTAAAGTCTATTCAAGGCTGTGATCAACATAGGAATTAATCTTTTCAAACCTTAATCCAGGAAATCCTGTAACTGCAGAATGTATTCCTAGACATTTACATATAAATTACTCATATCTTATAGCAGGCACTTTTGTGATAACAATATACAGGCATTTGGCAGAAGGTTGAGCTCCATTTCTGGCATAAAACGTGTATTTCAAGAGGAACAAATAAGCATATCCAGATAAATAATCCTGATAAAGACACTGTGTTACAAAACCAGAATATGAAGGAATGAGAGATTTTGCTCCAGCGTTTCTGCTCTGACCCAAGGATATGGCCTACTCATACTGGAGAAACACAATGTGGGAGGAAGGTGGAGTACGGATTCAAGATTTCCTCCTGCCTTTGTTTAGAACGTGTATAGTCTACACAGTAGCCAGACATTAACTGCAGTGCTCCTGGATGCTTGATGCTGGAATCCTTGGCTGATGTTCAGATTGAATAAATTGAGCATCAAGTGGTCCAGGGCCTCTCAGCTGGAGTCACTCACTGAGGATGGGGCAGGCTACTGACAAGAGCATTTCCACTCGGAGCCTTGTTCTTACCAGCATAATCAACCCATCCGTCCATGTATATGTGCTAACACTTCTATTACTTCCATCCAGACAGAAATCATACGCCAGATACAAAGGGACAAAGCTCCCCCTAAATTTTTTTGAGAAACATAAAATGCAAGCAAGAATTATTTCATTATGAAGGAGGACCTTCAACAGGAAGTTTGTAGAGAACATTACCTTTTTTCACAACCTTATTATTGATGCAGCCACATTCCTAAGAAGATATACACATACCTCACATTGCTTTGAAGTGGAAAGGAAACATTATTTTAAAACTATTCTTAAAGACTTTGAAACTTTGTGCCTGTGTAAAGAATTCAGTAACTATATCACAGGAAATCCCTAAGATATAAAGGTTAAAATAAATGAGGTTTAAAGGAATAGAGTCATCAGCTGTCAGGAGTACAAATCTCACCAACCTATGTTGTTGTTCAGTCACTGAGTAGTGTCCTACTCTTTGTGACCCCATGGACTGCAGCACGCCAGGCTTCCCTATCCTTCACTGTCTCCCTGAGTTTGCTCAAATTCATGTCCATTGAGTCTAGTGCCACCTGGGAAACCCCTCAACAACATATACCCCTAATTTAATTCAAGTAATGCTGCAATCCAAAAACATATATAAGCTATCTGGCTAATTCTTTGTCCAAGGCTTTCTGTTTTATCGTTCAAATAATTCGAGTCACTCTGCTGCTGCTAAGTCACTTCAGTCGTGTCTGACTCTGTGCAACCCCACAGACTCTGCTGTCCCTGGGATTCTCCAGGCAAGAACATTGGAGTGGGTTGCCATTTCCTTCCACTTTGCGCTAAACATATTGTACAATATACTTCATTTATTAATTCTATTTTTAGCTTCAAAACCTCAACTATTTTAAATGATAATGTTAAAATTTGTTTCCTATTTATTTGAATATTCTGTGGATTGTATGGTATAAAGAATATTAGCAAAAATAACATTAATGTTTGTAGTTTAGTCACTAAGTTGTGTCCAACTCTTATCAAACTTTTATTATGTGAGTTTACTATGCTGTGCACTTTACCTATTGTATCTGTAGTCTTCACAATAGCCCCATAATTTAGGTAAATTATTATTATCTCTATTTTACAAGTGAGGAAACTAAGGATAAGAGAGGATAAGAAACTAAACCAAGGTCAGGCAGAAAGTGGCAGAGCCAGTCAATGAACCCAGTTCTGACACACACTGAAAGGAGGAGCAGAGTTGAACTGTACTCCTGTGTGACACAGCACTGCACACTCTTCAAACTGGTATGATTTCTCTTTAATAATATTTAACCTCAGTTGTAACTAAAGTGAAAAATACAGCTGGCCATCTACACATTTCATCAGCACAATACCAGCTTTGTTGTTGTTGTGCTTGGTTGTGTCTGACTCTTTTGCGACCCCGTGGACTGTAGCCCACCAGGCTCCTCTGTCCATGGGATTCTCCAGGCAAGAATACTGGAGGGGGTTGCCATTTCTTCCTCTAGGGAATCTTCTTGACCCAGGGATTGAACCTGAGTCTCCTGCATTGCAGGTGGATTCTTTCCCACTGCACACCTGGGAAGCCCCTTAATACCAAATACTTAAAAACATAAAAATGCTTAAGAGAAGGGTACTTTTTAATTTTGCAGCTGTTTGTGTGCCATCCTGGTATCATGAAGACAAATTTCAAAACACAATTTCAGAACTGAAGATGACATGCTAAAGGATTTCAGTGACCATGTTTTCTGATTTGAAACTTATAAGAGTATGTGCTTGGGGGGATAAGGCAGGCTATTTACAACCAGGGAATTAGAAACTTCTGTTGTCTTTCATGGCCCCTCCCTCTTTACAATATATGGGCATCTCTGACAAAGTAAAGGAGCAAGTGAACTCATCACTTTTTCACTTGTATAAAATTTTTGCAAAAGTGGCCAAACATCAATGCAGAATTTAAGCTGTTTTCTATATCACATGACACCTCTAACCTACAATATAATAAAAGCAGCGGCAGAATGCACTGATCCCATATTTCTCAGCATTTTCTCATTCAGTATTCTCAAGGCACATGCCCCATGAAGCAATTAAGGAGATTTTATTTAGCCACATGTCTGCAACACAGGAGACCCAGGTTCGATTCCCAGGTCTGAGAGATCCTCTGGAAAAGGAAATGGCAACCCACTCCAGTATTCTTGCCTGGAGAACCCCATGGACAGAGGAGCCTGGCAAGCTACTGTACATGAGGTTGCAAGAGTCAGACATGACTTAGCGACTAAACCACCATTCCAGAGTAACCATGGAGTCATGTATAATCCCAGTTATCCAACACCTAACCTAACCAACACTCCTCTAGTTTCAGTTTGAAAAGAAGCTATTTATTCACCAACAGCATGACATCCAGAACAATTTTGCTAGTATAGTCATAAATTTATACTGAACTATTTATAGCATTTGCCCAATTCTCTGTTCTTACCATCAGAATATGTTTTTAAGAAAACCAGCCAAACTCTGACTTAAACACTGTTTTCTAATTTGGTCTATGTTCTTTCTACCATGTCTTCAGTGAGCAAATCCAACTACTTGGTTTCATCTGCCATTATCCACTAGGCACAAACACTACATCCTACTAAGATCAGCAAGGGAGAACATTGCTTCCAACATCCCCCCCAGAAATATATAAGAAGTTGGTGTCTTACCATTGATACTCCAAATGCTTACATGAGGAATTAGGAAGAAGCCCCAGAACAATTTCCCAGTTCCAAGCACAGTGAGTGATGTCTTCATTTCCTGTTTATATCAGGGATGTTCAGGTAGAAAGCTTCCCTTTCTCCCCTGAATCTTTCAGAGTTGGATCAGGTTATCTACCTCAATGACATCTATAAAATAAACAAAGAGAGAGGAGGTGGGAGAGGACCGCAAGAAGAGCCCAAATATTTTGTGAAACAAAACAAAGACTAGGTGGGACTCTGTTCTGTGGTTTTTGCTTCTTGTCAAATTGGCTGTTCAGTTTCAAATGCTTTGATCCGTAAAGCAGCTCAGTCCTTAAATACTCCTTTTGTGTCAGCCTTTTTGCCCCACATTGGGGTTTTTCTCATTCCAAGTTCAGTGAAATGAATAATTAAATTCTAAAGAAATTTATATTGGTGAAATATTTAGGTTGAGATTTTAATCAAACCAAAGTCAGAAAATTCATGGTAAAAACTACCTATAATAAGTATATATTTCCCCACCTTTTCACAGTTTGTGATTACAAAACTTCTTTTATGTTAGAGATTTTAGATTTATCTTCCAAATATCATGTCATAAAAAGATGAGAATGCTTCCTGTCATTAGGCCAGTGGAGATTCATCTGAGGTTATGGAGAAAATGAGTTATAAGAAACCCTGCCTCAACAAAGGAAGGAAAGGCAACTGTCTTCAGTCTGTAGATAAATATCAATGGGATAAGATCATCATTAGTACTGGCTACATGTTTTCTCTAAATATTCAAGTTTTAAGCTAAATAACATCTTGAATATCAACTAAAGGAAACTTCCAATTTCAGCATTCTTCAACATTCTTATGGTTACTATCTGAATTACATAGAATAGAAACAATAAAGGAAGAAATGAAAAGTTCAAGATCAGATAGCTCTCAGGATCAATGTGGAACCATTTTCGTCACCTCTGCTTCTAATAATAGAAGATAGTTAAATTCACTCATTTGAGATTCCAAGTGAGAAATCTAGATTTGTGACATATGTGGTCATTGACAAAAGTTGATTTTGTAAGTCTTTGTCTGAGAGGCTGGTGATTTTCTTCCAAGGCCAAATTTCATGACTTTAAGTACTCAAGGTCAAAGGTTAAATTAAGAACTTCCCTGGTGGCTCAGACAGTAAAGAATCTGCCTGCCATGCAAGAGACGCAGGCTCAGTTCCTGGGTTGGGAAGATCCCCTGGAGAAGGAAATGGCAACACATTCCAGGATTCTCTCCTGGGAAATCCCATGGACAGAGGAACCTGGTGGACAACAGGGGTTGCAAAGAGTCTGACATGACTCAGTGGCTAAACCACCAACACTGAGGTTAAAGGACAGTTATCATGTATTCACTGATTCAAATAGACACTGAATGGTTGGAGGCACAAAGATGAAAAATAACTTTTCCTGATTTTAAAGAGCTCAGTCAACCAGCACTGTACTTTCCTCATATCAGCCTTTACTGTTGAGACTTAAATATTCAGGCATTTCAACCACCACACTGTAACCCAGAGCAACTACATGTAGCTTCTTAATACTTCCATTACTGGAGTAAACATCCTGCAAAATATTTATGTAATATTTACACAGTTTTCTTTCCCATGCTCAAGGTGAAATACAAATGACCTATAGCAGCTGAGATAAGCTCACTGTGCCTTTAAAATTGTCCTAGGAGTCAAAAGATATAAGCCACACTGCCAAGGATCTCAGGATATTATCCCAAATCAGAAAGAAGTTCTAAAAATGTTGTTTATCTCAGCTAAAACCTTCATGATTCCCTATTCTGAAGATTTTTTTTCATATAAAAATGTCTATGCTAATTAGATAAAATTTGGAAAAAAATTTCAGAACACCTAATATATTTTTTTAAAGATATCTATTTGTGGCCAGCCATATTGACTCCAAATGGAATGCTGATGGCCAATACTTGACTCAGAGCTCCCAGCTGACACAGCTAAGATTATGTCAGGCTTACAGTCTGATGTCTTTCTCTGCTCGATCTCCCTTCCACCACCTTTCTTTCACAGATGTTGATCTGTAGTCTATTTTGATGTCTGCTTCCAGAGAACTAAATCTGTTCTACATCTCCATTTTCTGTTCTTAGAACACAGATGGTAATATCTGTTATGTTGGCTAAATGTGGTAATGTATGCAAAGTGATCAGTAACTTGTATCAATAATTATTTCTGAACCAAAGACTGGTGTTCATTTGGATAACATGAATACCAGGAAGGCCTGTATTAATAAAATGTGGAACAAATTGAAACTGCTAATTTGCTAACAGCAGTCATCGTTGTACCGAGAATGGGACTGAAAAGTCATAGCAAAGCTTTGATTTGAGCAGAAGAAATGTAACAGCTTAAAGAAGATCTGAATTCCAGAAAATTTACAAGGATGGATCAGCTTCATAAAGAGGCCACAGGAATGAAGGGCAAAAAGATCTACAGGCTTGAGAACAGGAGATGTAAAAAGGGTCTAGCCATTGGGCCTCT
Organism: Ovis canadensis; assembly: GCF_042477335.2. Classification (NCBI taxonomy): domain Eukaryota; kingdom Metazoa; phylum Chordata; class Mammalia; order Artiodactyla; family Bovidae; genus Ovis; species Ovis canadensis. The sequence continues at coordinate 180,557,473 of NC_091245.1, forward strand.
TCCTCAGGGAAAGAGCTGTATCCTCCAAAAGCCTGGAAGAGGTCAAAGCATCAGTTCAGTTCAGTTCATTTCAGTCGCTCAGTCGTGTCTGACTCTTTGCAACGCCATGAATCACAGCACACCAGGCCTCCCTGTCCATCACCAACTCCCGGAGTTCACTCAGACTCATGTCCATCGAGTCAGTGATGCCATCCAGCCATCTCATCCTCTGTCGTCCCCTTCTCCTCCTGCCCCCAATCCCTCCCAGCATCAGAGTCTTTTCCAATGAGTCAACTCTTTGGCATGAGGTGGCCAAAGTACTGGAGTTTCAGCTTTAGCATCATTCCTTCCAAAGAACACCCAAGGCTGACCTCCTTCAGAATGGACTGGTTGGATCTCCTTGCAGTCCAAGGGACTCTCAAGAGTCTTCTCCAAAACCACAGTTCAAAAGCATCAATTCTTCGGCGCTCAGCCTTCCTCACAGTCCAACTCTCACATCCATACATGACCATTGGAAAAACCATAGCCTTGACTAGATGGACCTTAGTCGGCAAAGTAATGTCTCTACTTTTGAATATGCTATCTAGGTTGGTCATAACTTTTCTTCCAAGGAGTAAGCGTCTTTTAATTTCATGGCTGCAGTCACCATCTGCTGTGATTTTGGAGCCCCCCAAAATAAAGTCTGACACAGTTTCGACTGTTTCCCCATCTATTTCCCATGAAGTGATGGGACCAGATGCCATGAGCTTCATTTTCTGAATGTTGAGCTTTAAGCCAACTTTTTCACTCTCCTCTTTTACTTTCATCAAGAGGCTTTTTAGTTCCTCTTCACTTTCTGCCATAAGGGTGGTGTCATCTGCATATCTGAGGTTATTGATATTTGTCCTGGCAATCTTGATTCCAGCTTATGTTTCTTCCAGTCCAGCATTTCTCATGATGTACTCTGCATAGAAGTTATTTAAGCAGGGTGACAATATACAGCCTTGACGTACTCCTTTTCCTATTTGGAACCAGTCTGTTGTTCCATGTCCAGTTCTAACTGTTGCTTCCTGGCCTGCATACAGATTTCTCAAGAGGCAGGTCAGGTGGTCTGGTATTCCCATCTCTTTCAGAATTTTCCACAGTTTATTGTGATCCACACAGTCAAAGGCTTTGGCATAGTCAATAAAGCAGAAGTAGATGTTTTTCTGGAACTCTCTTGCTTTTTCCATGATCCAGTGGATGTTGGCAATTTGATCTCTGGTTCCTCTGCCTTTTCTAAAACCAGCTTGAACATCAGGAAGTTCACGCGTCACGTATTGCTGAAGCCTGGCTTGGAGAATTTTGAGCATTATTTTACTAGCATGTGAGATGAGTGCAATTTTTGTGTGGTAGTTTGAGCATTCTTTGGCATTGCCTTTCTTTGGGACTGGAATGGAAACTGACCTTTTCCAGTCCTGCGGCCACTGCTGAGTTTTCCAAATTTGCTGGCATATTGAGTGCAGCACTTTCACAGCATCATCTTTCAGGATTTGAAATAGCTCTATTGGAATTCCATCATCTCCACTAGCTTTGCTCATAGTGATGCTTTCTAAGGCCCACTTGACTTCACATTCCAGGATGTCTGGCTCTAGATGAGTAATCACACCATCGTGATTATCCGGGTCGTGAAGATCTTTTTTATACAGTTCTTCTGTGTATTCTTGCCATGTCGTCTTAATATCTTCTGCTTCTGTTAGGTCCATACCATTTCTGTCCTTTATCGAGCCCATCTTTGCAGGAAATCTTCCCTTGGTATGTCTAATTTTCTTGAGCAGTTGCGTGTTCACAGCATGACTGGAGGGCTGGATGGGTAAATAAGGCAGGGGTCACTTACTGACAGTGGAATACAGAAAAGGATCACAGTTATTGACACCACTCCTGAGATGGGCAAGGATGCTGACTTGATATCGAGCTCCTCCTCTTGGCTCTTTAAAGTGTCCATTTGGTGAGAGAATCAGTCTCATACTGTGAGATGGATAGGGTTAATAAAAAAATTAAAAACCAGTATAAAATACCCTTGAATGCAAAAGTTTGAAGATGCTTTGGGGGAAAAAAATTCCTTGCAATCAAAAAGTATATATACATGCAATATGCCCAAACACCCTTCTCCCTTTACTTCTGTATTTGTAGACTTAAAATGTATTCTGGTTCTGTTATTTACTAGATATGTGTCCTTTGACAAGTTACTTAATTCTGAATCTGTTATCTCTTTGAGTCCGATTATTTCCTCTGTAAAGCAGGAATCATTAGACTTACCTGGAACCTTGTCATGAAGTATTCAAGAAGAGACAAAAATAGTAACATATATTTTAAGTTTGACAAACATGAAACCACTTATCATAGCCACAGGAGCACAAAACTAGGATCCTGGTAATTGTGTTTTCCTGTCTTTCCTCCCACTCAGATGAACTGTATAGACTGCTTGTGTCTTGTTTGGTTGTACCCTTGAAGCGTGGGCACAGAGAGAGAAGACTCCTCCTTAGGCACCTGTGTGTACTATATTTGTATGTGCTTCTATTTTTATGCCATTCTGTATGTTTATCTCATTGCTTTTGTCGTGAACCAGTTTATACATGCATCATTGCTCTGCAAATTGTTTCATCTTCTGCTTTTGTGGGTGTGCACATGCTCTGATGTGCCTGCAGCTTCAGATCTCAGCAAAATGTTAGGGTCTGAAGCCATGAACTTGTTCGGGTTTACATGGAAAAGACAGGTGGCATACCCTGTAGATTTACAAATACAAGGGTTGTAATTGACCAAAAGCCCCAGGTTCTTCACACTGAGATTGATCACCCTGTGTGTGCCATGAGGTTCTGTTTCCTAGCCAGTGACTGAGTACAACAGAAACACCAAGGCAGGTGCGTTTCTGAAAGACACAGGACTGTTCTTTATTATTATTATTATGGGAGTATTATTGCTTTACATGTTGTATTAGTTTCTGCTGTACAATGAAGTCAATCAGCTATATGTATACACATATCCACTTCTTGGACCTCCCTCCCACCTTGCCTCCATCCTACCCCTCTAGGTCATCACAGAGCACTGAGCTGAGTTCCCTATGCGGTACAGCAGGTTCCCACTAGCTATCTATTTATGTCAAATCGAATCTCCCAATTCATCAACACTCCCTTTCCGCCTGTTTCCACATGTCCATTCTCTACATCTGTGTCTCTGTTCCTGCTCTGGAACTAGGTTCATCTGTACCATTTTGCTGTTCAGTCGCTTAGTCATGTCTATCTCTTTGCGACCCCATGGACTGCAGCACACCAGGCTTCCCTGTCCTTTACCATCTCCCAGAGCTTGCTCAAACTCATTCATGTCCATTAAGTCAGTGGTGCCATCCAACCATCTCATCCTCTGTCATCCCATTCTCCTCCTGCCTTCAATCTTTCCCAGCATCATTTTAATGATCTACTTTAGCTTAAAGACCCCCCTAGAATCTCGCCAAACCTCCCTCGCAGTAGGCAGCACTCAAGCATGGTTCCATGCAACCTGCTTCCTGCTTTCACTCAGGATCACACTTACTTTGTAATCTAATAGTTCTCCCTGGCCTTTTTTTCTTTTTTTTTTTCTCATAGGGATTTCCCCTAATCTAATCCTTGCCTATTTCAAGGAGCCTGCTTTTTGGATCACCCAGTCTAACACATCAGTTTTGCACACTTATGACAATGTTGAATATACAACTTTTTATTTTGCTTTTCTACATGCCTGTTCAATGGGTAATATTCTTCATAAGGGGAATCTATTTTGTAGAAAGTGGGAAGACATGAAAGCTAGTTAGTAGAAATCATAGTATTAAGTTAGTCAATTTGGGAGAAATTGTGAAGATCAGCCAATCAATGGGAATAATAGTAAAACAACAACAACAACAAAAAAAAAAACACCAAAATACACAGGCATATAAAGCAGGCAGAAACTTGAAAAATTCACATCACTTTAAGTATGAAAGTGAAAGTAGCTAAGAGCACAGTGGGAATCAGACCAAATAAAGTGGAAGTCTTTTTCAGAGCGGCACTGCACATGCTTCAGGAGAAAGCGATGGCACCCCATTCCAGTGTTCTTGCCTGGAGAATCCCAGGGACGGGGGGAGCCTGGTGGGCTGCACAGAGTCGGACACGACTGAAGTGACTCAGCAGCAGCAGCAGCAGCAGCAGCATGTGCCTCGCTTGCGTTTGTTGTAGCACTAGAATCCCCTCCTTATTTACATGGCTTTATGAGAAAAAGAACATGCAAATGAAGTAAATAGTATTTCATAGCAAAGCAAAATGGAGTTAGCTTTATTTTGGAATAAGTCAAAGAAAGAATTTGGGAGAAATTTGTCTTGAAGTTACATGTTGTTCAGTTGCTAAGTTGTGTCTGAGTCTTGGCAATCCCATGGACTGCAGCACATCTGAAATTATATAGTTATATATCCAGCAGCTTCCTGGATGTCCAGTTGTGCCAGACATTTCAGTTGCTTAGTAATGAAGAGATCCCCAAATGAGAGGTCTAAAGGAAGGTTCCCAGGGGACCAGAAAAGAAGGGAGGACTCAAAGTCAGGGCAGAAACTAATTGCCATTCACCAATCAGTTCAGAAGTATAGCATTTCATTCTGCATTTCGTAGACTCATATAAATGGTATCAGTGGTAACTGACTAGATTTGGGGCCTGGTTATCCTTTTCATGCTAACTGGAGTCAGTGCTAATAAACGTAAATAATTATATATTTAAATTTTCTCCCCTGATGGTTTGAAAGGAAACTCAGAAAGGCCAGGTCCAGGAAAAGCATGTTCTCCCAACTTCTGAGCTGACTTTTAGCTGCTGCTCAGTTGCCTTGTAGGACTGCTTTCCATGCCCTTACCTTTAGGCATTTCTCCAAGTGATTTAGGAAAAAATACTCCCCAGTAGCATACATCTAAATAGCTAAGTAATATTTCATTTTATAATTATAGCAGTATTTATTTAGTCATTTTCCTATTGCAGAATGTTTAAGTTTTCTTAATTTTTCACATAAAGATAAGCATTTTTGCTCTGCTGCATTTTGGATGATTTCCCAAATGTAGTATTACTGAGTAGAGCATTTTTAGCATTCTTGAAACCCTGTGCAACATAAAGAAAGGCCAATGTACATTTCTAGAGGCAAGATATGAAAGCATCCAGATTTGGTTAACTGTACCCTTACCATTAGTAATATCTTATTATTTATCATCGTAATTTAAAAAGTAAACCTTTCCATTCATTTTGGATTTTTATGCTTAATATTTTTGTCATTTGTGAATTGTTATTCTTGTACAATTAACTGTTTATCAAAATAATGGAATCAGTAGTTATCTTACTGTTTAAAAAATTTTTATAGTGCATATGCTGCATACATCAACTCTCATCACCGTGCCTATTATATTTTCAGCAAATTGTTTTTGCCATTAATCATTTTAATAGTAGTTTTCAATTTACTGAAAGCACCTTTTTTAAAAGGCAACCCTATCTAACAGTAACCATATGTAACAATTTATACTGCTTTTAAATTAGGAAAAAAATCTTTCCTGGATGATTTCTAATCAAGACGCCCAGATAAATGTGGTCAGCCTCCCAAATGTGTCCAAATCCTAAGCCCTTTGACCCCTGCTACCTTATATGGCAAAAGCTAATTCACAGGTTTGATTAAATTAAGGGTCTTGAGAGAAATTATCCTGGATTGGTCAGGAAGGCCTGATGTGATCACAGTTATCCTTACAAGAGAGAAACAGAAGGAGTCGGGGTTGGAGGAGAAGGAAACGTGACAACAGATGCAGAGATTGAAGTGATGCGGCCACAAGCCTAGGAATGCCAGCAGCCTCTGGAAGCTGGAAGAGACAGGAGCGGATTCTTCTCTCTGGAGCCACCAGAAGAAGCCAGCTCTGACGACATCTTGGTTTTAGTCTTGTAAGACTCACTTTGGATATCTGATTCTCTAGAACTGTAAAGGAATACATTCGTGCTGTTTTAAGCCAGTTTGTGCTATTACAGTGGCAGTAGAATAGTAAAGAATAATGCTTTGTTCTCCATCATGCAAATTCCCAGCAAAGGTCAAAATGTTAATGTCCAGTAAATCTTCTATCCTAATACAAAAGGAAACTTGCTACATTTTTAAAACTTTCATGGAATTTCTTTTAGAAATAGTGTGGGTGAGGCTGAACCATAAGAAGCTAGAAATTCTCAAGCCTAGCTCATCTCCTGTGAAGCTTCGTGCACCTGGTTAACTATGGAGACCACTAGGCAGCGCTTCCCTAACCTTCTCTAGGAAAAGTGATGGCATGGGTCAAAGGGCTATTCTAGGATTACATCACTTGAGTTCCATATCAGTGTAGATAGAATTCAGCTATGTGCTTCCCTGGTGGCTCAGCTGGTAAAGAATCCACCTGCAATGTGGGAGACCTGGGTTCAATTCCTGGGTTGGGAAGATCCCCTGGAGAAGGGAGAGGCTGCTCACTCCAGTATTCTGGCCTGGAGAATCCCGTGGACTATACAGTCCATGGGGTCGCAAAGAGTCAGACATGACTGAGCGATTTTCACTATGTATAGAGGAAAAGTCCAAAGTAGTAATGGTTTTAATAAAATAGAACATTGTTTCTTTTACATGCAAAAGAAGTATGGAGGTAGGTGGGACAGGGCTGATACTGTGCCTCCTCATTAATCAGCACCCCTGTATCCTGGTTTTTCTTGCTTCACTATCTTAACTGTGACATCCATCTTCTTGGGCCAAGATCTAAGATGAGCGGGCTCAGCTCCAGGCATCGTGTCTGAGTTATAGGTTCAAAGAAAGAGGTAGAGGACAAGGGGAGCAGACCTTGGGGGTGACTGAGATGCTTTAGGGAGATTTTCTGGTAATCCAATACCAAGCTTGCACTTAACAACACTCTGAACATGACTTAGTCATATAACCACATTTTCCTGCAAGGAAGACTTGGAAATAAAATCTTCAATTTAGGCAAGAAAAATATACACAACTAAATTTCTAGATTCCATTACTAAAAAGGCCCAAAGCTTCAAGCACTTACACATCCTTGAACACACATCCCTCTCCAAAAGAGACAATATCAACATCTTACCTTACTAGTTTGTCCAAAGTTGAGCTATTTGAAGGACACATATTCTCTGCATCAGATTTGCATGTAGCTTCTCATGGTTCTATGACTTATGAACTAAAAGTTAAGTCATATGCTCCCTACATTTCTATGATAGTATTTTTTAAAAAATTCATAAGCATTTTTGATTATTGAGTAAAGTGTTATTTGCAATGATATAACAACATAAAGGAGGCCTGCTTTTAGAACAACTGGAGTCCCCAAGTGAAGAATAAACATAGTACCCATAGTTTAAATTATTATATGATAATAATAAATTCTAATCAGTTAATGTTTTGTCCATTGTGATATAAATAACATATTTCTCCATATATTTTCTAGACTACGGTGCCTCAGTGTTCCATATTATATAGAAAGATACTTCAAACCAAAAGTAAAAATGTTGATATGATTTATTTTCAGCTTGTAGGAAAAAGATAACACACATGTCTATACAGAAAAGGGTATAAAGGAAATAAAGGTAGCTACTGATAAGAGCAATGATGTCCTGCTGCAACACTGGACAAGTTCCTACATTTTTGCTTCCAATTGCCCTAACCCTTGGGCTCTGAAGTCTCTTCCTAGTGTTTGAAGGTTAAGTTTCTTGGACAGCAGTCTCAGGCTGAGATGAGCATGCAGGAAATTTAGTAAAGAGTGCTCTAAGGATCACTGAATGGAAGGACAGAGAAGACAGAAGTATTAAGCAGAGGGATAATGAGGCTATGATACAGTCTCAGGAAAGGCTTCAGCCAACAAGGGGAACATCTGGAACTGGACTGGTCCCTTAGAGACGTTTCAAGTTTGGCTGAGAGGACTGGGACTGTACATTCTTGTGCTGACAAAGTCACTGGATGCAGGCTGTCTTCAGGAAGGGTGGTGTGTCCTTTAGTGAAGTATTGATACTTCTCTTCAGTAATTTCCCAGATAAGACTGACAGCTGAGAACACTCCCAGCAGCTGAAGAGTTGCCCTTCAGTCCTAAAGGGTGTCTGGACTGTGCATCATGGCTTCTAACACACCAGTCCTTTTTCCTTTATGACCACAGCTGAGCGTGTGTTGTTGTGAATTTTTAAGCCAGAAGACTTACTGGCCACCATCCTTTGTCCACCCTCCAGCTCTGTTAATGAGAGCTATCTTACACCTGTTTTAAAGAGGATTAAATGGGAAGATAATGCTTAGTCTGATCTTTATTAATAAACTAGCTCCCATTATCAAACAACTCTAAAGGGACTTGCTTGAAAAAACTTGAGATCTGAAACTTATTTCTTTCTAAAGACTAAACATTAGTCTTTACTTTTGGAGTAAGAAAACAGTTGATTTTTTTTAAAATAGACTTTTTTTTTTAGAGCAGTTTTAGGGTTCACAGCAAAATTGGGCAGAAAAAAGAGTTCCTATATACTCGCTTCCCCTACATAAGCACAACCTCTCCCACCATCAATATCCTGCCCCAGAGTGGAAGGTTTGTTACAACAGATGAACAAAAATCAACAGATCATTATCACACAAAGTCCACAGTTTATATTGTGGTTCACTCTGGTGTTGTACCTTCTGCGGGTTCTGACAAATGCGTAATGACATTTAACCACTATTATAGTATCATACAGAGTAGCTTCACTCTCCTAAACTCACTGTGCTCTGCTTATTCATCTCTTCCTCCCGTCTAACCCCCAGCAAACACTGCGGCTACAGTTTTACTGTTTCCAAAATATTATAGAATTGGAATCATACAGCTGCCCTTTCAAGTTGGCTTCTTTCACTTAAAAGTATAAAATACTTTTAAGTTTCCTTTATGGTTTTTCCATGGCTTGATAGCTCACTTCTATTTAATGTTGAATAATATTCCATTGTCTGGATATACCCCATTTTATTTATCCATTCAACTGAAGGATATCTTGGCTACTTTCAAGTTTTGGCAATTATGAATAAAGCTGCTGTAAACATCTATGTGGAGGTTTTTGTGTGGACATAAGTTTTCAACTCATTTGGTTAAACACCAGAGTTGAATTTTGTTAACTCTGCAAGATTCCAAATTACTGAAGACTTAACCTACTTAGATTGCAGGCAACAAGCCTATGGCCTCTTTTAGCCAAGTTCTACTTCCTTTCGCCTATAGTTTGAGTTGATCTGTATCTTGCCAGACTTTGATGAAAGCAGCAATAACCAGCACATATACATTAACATTTTGAATTTTCCCTAACATATTGGTTAATGTAACAAGCTTGGTCAGCATGAGTTCTGCCATCTAAGGACTGTTGAACGTCATATAACTAGGTTCACAAGCTTTCCAGTCTTCAAAGTCTAAATTCTTAGTATTGTTTCCCTACCTTTCTCATGAAACCAAAGCCAGTTTACATTGTGATGCTTTCTGCACACAGTCCTGGAAAATGACTGCATTTCAGATAACAGAATCATCTGTATCCAGTTTAACCAGAAAAGAATTCATTTCAAATTTCTTCAAGTGCCAAGAAACCAATGTAGATGTTACATAATGAGGAGAAATAGAGCGAAGAGAAATATCCAGTTATCCAGTTGTTGTTCAATCACTAAGTAGTGTCTGACTCTCTGTGACCCCATGAACTGCAGCTCACCAGGCTTACCTGTCCTTCACTATCTCCTGGAGTTTGCTCAGACTCATATCCATTGAGATAGTGATGTCATTCAACCATCTCATTCTCTGTTGCCCCCTTTCCCCTTTTGCCTTCAATGTTTATCAGCATCAGGGTCTTTCCAATGAGTCATCTCTTTGCATCAGGTGGGCAAAGTATGGATTGTTATAACAAAATCACACTGCTGCCACCGCACTCAACACACATGAGGCCTGAGAGTAGGCCATCATCACTACTGTTCTAGAAACAAAACAAAAGAAACACCTCAATGACTGTGCTTGTCAGAAAAATCACTTGTCTGCTGCTCTTTGATGTATGTTCGCGGCCATGTTCTGAGTCTCACACACAGAATCCTGTCTAAAGAGAGTCCAGGGAATGTGATCATACTTTCTGCCTCCGGGGTCCCAGAAGGCAGGAGGCAAAGGAGTTGGAGTTCCATGAGGAATGGTTTTCACTGCAGGGTGATTTCATCCCTTCAGGATAGTGGATAATGTCTGGAGATACTTTTGTTTGTCACAACTGAGGTGGGAGTGAAAATAACATTTAGAGGGTGAAGGCTAAGGATGCTGGTCAATGTCTTACAATGTGCAGGACGGACTGTGTGGAGGAGCTGGAAGGCTTTGAGCAAATACTGAAAGTGTATTTGCTCCACTCCTGATGAAGGTTGGAAGCTGGAACGAGCATAACAAAGGGTTATGAGCATTCACCGAGGGCCTGAGGCTGGGAACGGATAACGAAGGTTATACGCCCGGCCTTGAGGCGTTCGAAGGCTTCCTTCTGACCACCTGTTTCTGGGAGCAAGGACTGTTGTTTCATGATAAGACTCCCTTTAGAGTTTCGCCAAAGCTATGTCATGTCTTGGGCGGTGGGAACTGTATTTTATGCTTGAATGCTTTGATGTTTTTCGAGAAAGGCTACGTGCAAGTCTGCTTTATGCTCTGTTCCCTGAGATCATAAAACTGCGCAGCTGGATAATAAACTTTGTCAGTCCACTAGAGGCTGTCCCTGAGTATTCCTTTCAGAGTGCGGTTCTCCGAGCCTTACAGACTGCAAATAAAGAATTATCCAGGAACTTCTCTGGTGGTCCAGGGGCTAAGAATCTACCTACCAATTCAGGGGACATGGGTTTGATCCCTGGTCCCAGAAGATTCCATGTGCCATGAGGTGACTAAGCCTTTGTGCCACAACTACTGAGCCTGCATGCTTAGAACATGTGCTCTGCAACAAGAGAAGCCACTGTACACTTTGACTGGAATAACCCCCGCTCACCACAACTAGAGAAAAGCATGAACAACAAAGACCCAGCGCAGCCAAAAAAAAAAAAAAAAAGGAACTATCCAGCTCAGTATATCAATGGTACCACTGTTGAGAAACTCTGGTGTACAGTGAACCAATCTACTGTATCTGCCTTAAAATTCCAACTCAGATTTATAGTCCCTGGTGTCTGTCTTACTTCAAGTACTGCAGAAACACACAATGAAGGCATACAAAGAAGAGGGGGAAAAGGCAGTGACTATGTTTTGTCACCTGAGTCTTAGGCTTCCACTCACTTCCCAAGGCTCCTCCATTCCTGCACCTTGGAAACTTCTCATAAGCAAATTTTATGATAAATTTCTCATAAGAATTTTTTTTTCATAAAAATTTCTAATAAATACAGAACTCTCTTCTTCAGTCCAAACTGAAGAATTTAAACAAGTACTATATCAGTCTCTCACCAAAACCATCTCAACTTCTGTTTTAGATTGTTTTCCCAGAAGCAAATCTCAGTTCAAGGACTTGAGTGTAAGCAGTTTTTTCAGAAGTGTTTCCAACACAATATGAGAGTGAAAAAATTAGACAGGAATGGGAAGGAAGCAAATATATGGTTTGTTTTCAAGACAATTACCGCTGTAGATAAGGCACTTAATCCCCACCTCCAGAAACTCTGAGAGCAAACACAGAACATACGGACTGAGGAAGCTGGTGCATATAACATTAGTTTCGTACTGCTCCTGTAACAAACTCCCACAAACACAGTGGCTTAAAATAACACAGTATCTTACAGTTCTGGAGGTCAAAATTCCAAAATGTGTCATATTGGGCTAAAATCAAGGTGACAGCAGGCTGCAGCTGAAAGCTCTTGAAGAGAATCCATTTCCTTGACTTTTTAGCTTCTGGAGGCCACTGACATTCCCTGGCTGGTGTCTCCTTTCTCCCTCTTCAAAGCTAGGACAAGGCCTTGGATTCAGAGCCAACTGGAAGAGCCTCCAATTGGTCAAAGATAAGATACATAAGCAAATAAATGGGTAACTGCAATATGTTAAAATCAATCGAATGTGATCAATGAAGTAGACAGGAAGAGAAAAAAGAGCATGTCTATCCTAGCAAAGCCAAGAGAGGAAGCTTAGTGTCACTTCAAGGGTTTTTCCTTCCATGTTAGATTGAGCATAGTGATTATTGAATTATGATTGACTGCAAAAATGATTCTAGGACAGTCTATTACTCAAGAAAGAGCAGAACAGCTATGGGTCATCTGGAACTCTACTCAAAGTAAGGGGTAGATTGCTGCTACTTAATAAAGTTTGAAGGAATGGTGAAAGATAAAAATAAAGTTATATTTTGATTATAATCCATGTGTCAATGTTATTCAACACACCAGCTGCTGCTGCTGCTGCTAAGTCGCTTTAGTCGTGTCCAACTCTGTGCGACCCCAGAGACTGCAGCCCACCAGGCTCCCCCATCTCTGGGATTCTCCAGGCAAGAACACTGGAGTGGGTTGCCATTTCCTTCTCAAATGCATGAAAGTGAAAAGTGAAAGTGAAGTCGCTCAGTCGTGTCTGACTCTTAGCGACCCCATGGACTGCAGCCTACCAGGCTCCTCCGTCTATGGGATTTTCCAGGCAAGAGTACTCGAGTGGGGTGCCATTGCCTTCTCTGAACCTACCAGCTACATGTATAAAATATGTGAACTCCATTCCCATGGAGCAGATAATCTAGGAAAGATTTTACATGTGCACAAATAACTATAATGCAAAATAATATGAAATAAGTGCCACAATGGAGGCACAACCAAAATTCTTTAGTTCAATAGGCAGAAATATCAGTTCTGACAATGCTGAGAAGAGTAAGATCTGAGCTGGGTTTTAAAGGATGAGTGGTATTTAGTGGGCAGAAATGAGAGGGAGAACATGGTAACCTGAAGAAATATCTTGAACAGAAATGCAACAGATAAAACGAAGTGAATGTCTTAAAACCCTTTAGGAAATTCCACTTGTCTGGCAGCAGATGGTATGTGATGGAGGAGTGAGAAGCAAGACTGGAAACATGGATCGGGACCAGGAAATTAGACGTGGCCTTTATCATTGAGTAAAGGTTTGGAATTTATCTTACAGTTGGTCATTGAAGGTTTTTAAATGGGAAAAGTTCTACCAACTAAAAGAGCATTTTAGGAGTGCCTGAAGAATATGTTCAAAAGAAGGGCACGTGGAAGCAGAGAGACCAGCAAGGAGATCTCAGCCATCAAAGAACTGAACTGCCATGGTGGTGGAAGGGGTGAAAGAAGAGGGAGGTGCCAAAATTATTTTGAAGGAAAAATTAAAATATGTTTTTGATGAACGATGATGAATAATTAGATAGGGGGCTGAGAAAGTGGAAGGGAGTAAGGATAACTGAGGGTCTGAGACTGAGTGTTTGAGCTGGGGAGAAGAGAATTTTGTGCTTTATAAACTTGAAGTAAGTTGATGAACAGAAACAGGACAATGAAAATGAGAGACTGGAGTCACAGAGAGGGCCTGAGGCAGGAAGTAGAGTTTTAGGAGACAGGTCTATAAATACAACCCAGAGAGAGGAAATGAGGACTCAAGGGAGTGGAGAGAAAGAAGAGAAGGGAATCAGCGACGAGCCCTGGGGAGAGACTGACATTTGTTGTGGCAGGAGGAAATGGATGGAGAGCAGGATGGAGGAGAGCAGGGACCCAGCGCTGTTCTCTTGGATATGCCAGGGTCTCCCAGTGCTTAGGCTGCCCCCAGACATGGATTAAATCAACCTGACCACTCTACCAGGTACTGTCTGAGAGTTGGCACACTAATTGTGGTGAAAGACCAATTTTCTTCTTTCCAATGTGTTGCCATTTTTTGTAAAATCAATAAAAGTTAATTAATAGAAAAATGATCCAGTGCTTGGATGTTGTGGCAATGTCAAATTGCTGTGGAACTTTCTGTGGGCTTTCAATTTCTTTACTTAAAATTTCTGTACTTACACATTGTGAAAATAAAATAAACACCAGCACACCTGAGTAGCACTAAGAGGAACTGGGTCAGGATGCTATTCTGGGCTCTGTCAATAGCACTCTGTGTAGGCAAGCTTTTTTAATTTCTCTGGGCTTACATTCCCTTGTTTGTAAAGTTGTTATTCAGTTGCCAAGTCATGACCCCATGGACTGCAGCACACCAGGCTTCCCTGTCCCTCACCAACAAGGGAATTAAATTTGCCCTAAAGTCTAGAATGTGTGGTCCTTAAGTATTAGTTCACACTGAAAGGCCCTGACTAAATTATCATTTTTGCCCAGACTCTCTTCCTTGCCCAACTGAGAAAGGTGTTCTTTTCCTGGGAGCCTCCCCTCACCACGGACTCTAATATTTTGAGGTGTATTGCTGTGTGTTGAGGCTGGAGGGCTAATCAGAAAAAAAGCAAGTCTCCAGGGAGCCTCATTTTCTGCAAAACTCTTCTGAGCTAATCTCGAATCATCTCTAATTGTGGCACATAGAAAACACAGGAAATTTAAAACAAAAATATTAACCCTGAAACAAAGGTCCCAGCTTACACAACAGGATCCATGACTCACTAGCTCAGGATTCCAGGCTACTGGCATCCTGCACACGTCTGAATGTGTGCATTCCCACATCCGCCAGCTGACTTGAGATGGTCAAGGGCATTTCCCATATTCCTGTTCATCATCTATGGTCATCATATGTGTTCATGTACGCTCATCATATATGTTTATCAAATGCTAACACAACATGAGGCATAGTGGAGATGTCCAATAACTCTTTCTAATAAATAAATGAACGAGAAAGACTCAATTCCTTCAAAAGCCCTCCATACCTCAGGCTAACACTACTAAACTTTTCTTTATTCACTGTCCCCCTACCACTTATTCTGTGAAGAAATTACCCATTTCTGGGACTTCCCTGGTAGTCTAGTGGCAAAGCTCTGGGCTCTCCATGCAAGGGAAGGAGAACTAGATCCCACATGCCACAACTAAGATCTGATGCAGCCAAATAAATTTAAAAAAAAACAAAAACCTGTTTCTTGCCATTTACTACAGGCATTGTGATTCATTTCACAATAGAAAATGCCTATTTGGGCTAAATTGTGTCTGCCTTCTCCTCCCCCTGCTATTCCCCTGCCTTCCAAATTCATGTGAAAGCCCTAATCCCAGTGTGACTATGTTTGGAGATAGAACCTATATGAAGGCAATAAAGTTTCAGAGAAACCATAAGGAGATAAGGCTGGTAGCCTGATAAGAAGAGGAAAAGATTTCCTTCTCTCCCCACCAGTCTCTGCACCCCAGAAAGGACAGGCCTTGTGTGGACACAGTGAGAAGGCGGCCACCTGCAAGCAAGAAGAGAGTCCTCACTACAAACAGATTTTCCAGCATCTCAGTCGTGGACTGTGAGAAACTAAATTTCTGTTAAGACACACAGTCTGTGGTATTTCGTTTTGGCAGCCCAAGCACACTAATATAATACCCTTACTTGATTTCTCCCATGCAAACATCAGAAAAAGATGACTGAGATCCCCTCACATAGAAGGCTTCTAATTTCCTTTACCACAACCTGAAGGGGTCAGGGGATTATGTTTCTGGAGTTTATATTTCATACCTTAGAATCATCATTAACACAGCCCATCTCTCAAGGACAAAGCTATTTTTATACATGAGGCAACTGCCTGTACTAACTCAATCATTTTTACCCTTTTTGCAATCACAGACTCCTTTGATGACTGACAAAAGTTCTACAGTAGCATTGTCCTCCTGAACTTCCTAGGATGATGAAAATGCCCCATATTGGCATTGTCCAATATGGTGGCTACCTGGCCAGAAACGAACTATCAAGCTTTTGAAATGTGGTTAGTGCAAACTAATGAACTGAATATCTAATTTGTTTAATTTTAATTCACTTAAAATTAAATAGTCCCCTGTGGCTAGTGGCTACCATATTGTATACCACAGCTCTTTAGTGTATAGACTTCTAAAAGTGCACATATATATTTACAATCAAAATGTTGGAAACCACTGTTCAGGGATCCAATAACAGCCATTAACAACAGTTTTATCTACTCAGGTCAGGTGACTTGTATTGAAACAGAAACCTATGCAAGAATGAATTTTTTTCAGTGTACAGTTGATGTGTGGTCAGTAATTAGAAGTACATAGAGCAGATTAAGAAATCCAATTTCTTCTTTTTTTAATATGTATTTGGCTGCATCTTAGTTGCAGCATCTGGGATTTTGATTGTATCATACAGGATCTTTCACTGTGATGCATGACTCTCTGGCCATGCCGCATGAGCACAGCAGTTGTGGCACATGGGCCTCCGTTGTTGCAGTGTGCAGTGTCTCAAGTTGTGGCACTGGGCTTAGTTGCTCTACGGCATGTGGGATCTTAGTTCCCTGACCAGGCATTGAATCTGTGTACCCTGCATTTCAAGGTGGATTCTTAACCACTGGACCACCAGTATGTGTGCTTAGCGGCTCAGTTGTGTCCAACTCTTTGTGACCCTATTGACTGTAGCCCACCAGACTCCTCTGTCCATGGGGATTTCCCAGGCAAGAATACGGGAGTGGGTTGCCATGCCCTTCTGCAGGGGATCTTCCCAACCCAGGGATCAAACCCAGGTCTCTCACATTGCAGGTGGATTCTTTACTGTCTAAGCCAACAAGGAAGCCCCCCAAAGCCCAACTTCTGTTTCCAAAAAATAGTTAACTAGTGCTTACCAGGTTCTTAATATACACATCCATCCCAACCCCTCTGGCTAATGAAAGATGTCTATCAGTTCAGTTCAGGCACTCAGTTGTGTCCGAGTCTTTGCAACCCCATGGACTGCAGCACACCAGGTCTCCCTGTCCATCACCAACTCCTGGAGTCTACTCACACTCATGTGCACTGAGTCAGTGATGCCATCCAACTATCTTATCCTCTGTCATCCCCTTCTCCTCCTGCCTTCAATCTTTCCCAGCATCAGGGTCTTTTCCAATGAGTCAGTTTCTTGCATCAGGTGGCCAAAGTATTGGAGTTTCAGCTTCAGCATCAGTCCTTCCAGTGAATATTCAGGACTGATTTCCTTTAGGATGGACTGGTTGTATCTCCTTGCAGTTCAAGGGACTCTCAAGAGTCTTCTCCAATACCACAGTTAAAAAGCGTCAATTCTGCACCACTCAGCTTTCTTTACAGTGCAACCCTCACTCTTTCTATATCTACCCTGATTTCTGGACCTTTGGGGAAATAGCAGAGGTATTAAAAAAAAAAAAAAACATGGCTTTCAATTTAATAAACCTGGATTCAAACTCCAGCTCCCTCTACTTTATTCAGGATAGATTTTTTTATACACTAACAACTCCCAGTTCTCAGTGTTTAACAAAATTTTCTTCTCACTTCTCAAATATCTGCTTGGTGCAACTACAGGGCACCATATTTTCAGTGGTGACTCAACAGTTCAGGCATTCTCCATTCATAGTTTAATCTCTCAGTACCAGGGGAGGGGAAACACTGAAGAATTTTGAGGGACTTTTTACCGCTATAGCTCATTGATAATAACTATTACTCAGCTCCACTTAATTACAAGGGAGATGGGAAGCAAACTTTTCAAGTTTAGGCAGGAAAACATTATAAATATTGATAGACACAAAGCGTTGTCTTCTGCTATGCTAACCTCATAAACCTGACAATTAATCTTTCTTAGTTATGTTACTTAGAAAATAGTGATGATTATATCTACCTCATACATGTGTTAAGTTTATTGTACAATGTTTTGCAAATAGAGTGAACTCAGTGATGGTGGATTCCTTTTCTTCAATAGAAAGGGACTGCATAGCAAACTTGCCACAATACAACATACCATGTCTCAGTTCAGTTCAGTTCAGTTCAGTCGCTCAGCTATGTCCGACTCTTTGCAATCCCATGGACTGCAGCATACCAGGCCTCCCTATCCATCACCAACTCCTGGAGTTTACTCAAACTCATGTCCATTGAGTCGGTGATGCCATCCAACAATCTCATCTCTGTCGTTCCCTTCTCCTCCTGCCTTCAATCTTTCCCAGCATCAGGGTCTTTTCCATGAGTCAGTTCTTCGCATCAGGTGGCCAAAGTATTGGAGTTTCAGCTTCAATATCAGTCCTTCCAATGAATATTCAAACCCAGGTCTCCAGCATTGCAGGAGGATTCTTTACCAGCTGAGCCACAAGGGAAGCACAAGAATACTGGAGTAGGTAGCCTATCCCTTTCTCCAGGGGATCTTCCCAACCCAGGAACTGAACTGTGGTTCAATCCGCCTGCATTGCAGGCAGATTCTTTACCAGCTGAGCTGTCAGGGGAGCCCCTACCATGTCTCAAACTATCATAAATCTAATCCTTCCTACTTTTAACTATTTTTCCTCCCACTGGTCCTTAACATGGACCTTTCATTTTTTCTATTAGCACATATGGGTAATTAACCATAATTATCCCAACCAGTAGCTCCTATAATTAGTAACTATACAGAGAAAGCTTTAATATAAAATTACAATAAAGTCAAGTTCTAAAATATCAAACTCATAGATAAAAGGTGCTTTTCTCCTCCTTCCTTCTTATTCATACATGCTACATAGCCTGAAGTGACTAACATATTTGCTATATACTTGCAATTGTTAGTAAAGACAGATCTGAATAACACTATCAATCACTTTGATCGAATTGATTTTTATACAAAAACATATCTTGCAACCATAGAATAGGTATTCTTTCAAGTCAAGTGCACATGGTTTGTTCTTTAAAGTAGACCAATGCTAGAAAAACAAGTCTCAATCAATTTAAAATGACTGAAATCATAGAGTCTGCTTTGACAACTGAATTAAATTATAAATCAATAGTAAGATATTTAGAAAAATTCTCTAATTTAGAAATTAAACAACAGACTTCTCAATAGCCTATGGGTCAAAGAAGAAACAAATAAGAAAAACTAGAAACTATTTTGAATAGAATGATAGTGAATATTAAAGTATGTAAATGAAACTAACTCAGTGCTTAGACAAAAATTTATAGTTCTGAATGCTGATTTCAGCAAAGAAGAAAGGTCAGAAATAATGGGTTAAGTTTAGAGCTCAAAGAACTAACAAAAGAAAAGCAAAATAAATAATAAAGAGAAGGCATAAATACCTTGAAATAAAACAAGCAAACAACAAGGAAAGTTATCAAACTCAAAAGTAAGTTCTTTGAAAAGATCAACAAAATTGATAAAGTTCTAGCTAGAAAGAATTTTCAGTATAAGAAATAAAGTATTTCCACAGACCTCACAAATATTAAAAAGACAATAAAAATATAATGGATAACTTTATACAAATTTGACATTTTAGATGAATGGACAAATTATTTGAAAAATAACACCAACAAACACAAAAAGACAGACATTTTAATAGGACTCCCTACATCCATTAAAGAAATTATATCTATTATCAAAATTTTCTCAGAAAGACTATAGATCCAGGTGACTGCACTAGTGTAGTCTATCATATATTTAAGGAATATAGAATCTTAGATGCTGCTGCTGTTAAACGGCTGCAGTCACATTCAACACTTCGCGATCCAGGCAAGAATGCTGGAGTGGATTGCCATGCCCTCCTCCAGGGGATCTTCCTGACCCAGGGATTGAACCCATGTCTCTTAAGTCTCCTGCATTGGCAAGTGGGTTCTTCACCACTATTACCACCTGGGAATCCCAAAATCTAACATAAATTTTATCATACTCTTACATAAATCTGGTCAGTTTATAGAAGATGAAGTTTTCCCAACTAGTTTTATGAGGTCAGTGTGTCCAAAATATCAAAAGCTCACAAAAATATTGCAAAATATAGAGAAAGAAGAAAGACAGACACACAGAGAGACTGAATGAAAGGAAGGAGAGAAGGGAAAGGGAAAGATTACAGACCAATATATCTCATGAACATAGGTGTAAAATATCCACAAAATATTAGCAAATCAAATTCAGCTACATATAAAGTGGATAATACATTATAACCAAATAGTGTGTATTACGGTTAGTTTAACATTCAAAAATCAATGTAATTCACAAAAACGGGGGCGGGGGAAGTATTTGATAATTTCAATGGGTAAAAATAAAGCATTTAATAAAATTCAACACTCATTCATGATTTTAAAAGTCTGAGTTTTTTTAAGGAGAAGGCAAGCCTTACTTGGAGTACATATATACAATTTTTTATTTTCAGAGTTCCTTCAATGTCACAAAGAGTAAGTTATTTGAATTTTTTAAAGTTAGTGTACTGGTGGTACACTGATAATCATCATTCAGAATGGCAACAGGCATGGCAGCCACTCATGCCACAAGTTCTAAATTTATTATATTTAAGGATTTGCAACTTGAGAGTCCTGATAATTAGATCTTTTACTTTTTTTTTTGGCTGCACCACAGGGTGGCATGTTGAATCTTAGTTCCCCAACCAGGGATCAAACCCAAACCCCCTGCAGTGGAAGCAGAGTCTTAACCACTGAACCACCAGGGAAGTCCTGAGAATCAGATCTTAAAAAAAAAAAAAAAAACCCTCATTAAAGTTATGAATAGAAGGGACTTTCCACAATTTGATTAAGGTCATTGCCGAGAATTATAAACAGTTAAGATTCCACTCTACTTACAAGTTAACCAAGTCAGCCTGTCACGGAAGCTAGCAGCAGACACGAATCTAGCTCCACTGTAAAGGATAGTTTATTTCTCATTAACAACAGTAGTACCTGCCATATTATCATTTTCTTGTGCTACTTTCTCAAACCCCAGTTTCACAGGGTGACACAAAAGGGCTAGAAACCACCTGCACACACAGTGGCTTGCCTTGCAGAAGAGAAACACTGTTTCAGTTCAGTTCAGTTCAGTTCAGTTCAGTCGCTCAGTCGTGTCCGTGTCCGACTCTTTGCGACCCCATGAATCGCAGCACGCCAGGCCTCCCTGTCCATCACCAACTCCCGGAGTTCACTCAGACTCATATCCCTCGAATCGGTGATGCCATCCAGCCATCTCATCCTCTGTCATCCCCTTCTCCTTCTGCCCCCAATCCCTCCCAGCATCAGAGTCTTTTCCAGTGAGTCAACTCTTCACACTGTTTAGTGAACCCAAATCTCTTGCAACGGGTTGCAAGCAACTGTGCCCAGCATTTGCCCCAGAGGGAGACATTATCATACTGGACAGTAAACATCTGATCTGGAGGGAGACACTATATATCCAAACCTTTTTTGCTACACAAATATCCTTGAAAAAGTAGTCCAGAACAAAAGAGTGCTTCGTACATCTGCCTGCAAGATGTGTACCCACAGGATACTCACGGAGAACTGTCTCCCCAAAGGTGACATATACCCTATAGCTAACACAACCAATGATAAGTATCAAATGCTTTTGTCACAAGATCAGGAGAAAGGAAAGGATGCACAGTTATGTCACTTCAATCCAGCATTGTACTGAAGGTCCTAATCATTGTAATAAAACAAAAGAAGAAAAGCATAAATTTAGTTTAAAAAGCAGAACTATCTCTAAAACATGGAAAATCCTAAGGAACCTACAAAACAACCTTTTTTTGTTGTTGTTAAACATTTACTTAAATGATAATAAGGTTACATAATCATTAATATGAAAAAATATATTTTTATTATACTAGCAGGAATCAAATAAGAGAATACCATTCAGAATAGTGTAAAACCCATAATATTCATTAGTAAGTTTCAAGTATTCAAAATATTACACTGGAAGTTACAAAATACTGCTGAAATAAATAAAAGAAGACCTAAATAAATGAAGAGCTATACCATATTTATGAACTTCCCAGGTGGCTCAGTGATAAAGAATCCACCTGCCAATGCAAGAGACACGGCTCAATCCCTGGGTCAGGACGATCTCCTGGAGGAAACAGCAACCCAACTCCAGTATTCTTGCCTGGAAAACTCCATTGGCAGAAGACCCTAGTGAGCTGCAGTCCATATGGTCACAAAGAGTCAGACATGACTGAGCGACCCATATTCGTGGAGTAGAAGATTTAATCTTATTAAGATGTCAATTCCTGGGAAAGAACAAGTTGGCGGAGGAGTAGGTGGACGTGCAGCACATCTGTCTCCATGAATACATCAGGAATACACCTTCAGACATGCAGACATGCAGAACACCAGCTGAGAGCAGACAGGAGTACCTTATCAGAGGAAAAGAATACATAGAACTAGACAAAACTCAGCAGGATGAAGGAACTAAGGGGAAAAACAGGAGTGTTAGTAGGACTGGACGTGTCTTCAGCGGGTGGGGGAACTGAAGCAGGAGTCTGATCCCCACAGTGGGGCAATTATCTGAGTCAGAGGAGAAACATTTAAGGCTGAGAGTGAAACAGCAGATCTGTGGCAGCCTAAATGGAATGAGACTCAGACAGACCTTGCCGTAGCCATACATATCCTAGACAGGAATGCTGGTCCCCTGGAAGGCACAGCAGCTGGGAGCTGGAGTTTAGGGATTATTGAGCAATCCCAGGGCAAGGGTCACTGTTGACTGTGGAGAAACGGATTGAAAGGATGTGAAGGAGGAGATCGTGGTGGGAAATGCCACTGGAGAAAAAGTCAGGCAGCCATGGAAGCAAGGCGATATTACTAAGTCATGTGAAGGGGATGGAGCCATCACCATAGCTTCTCTCTCCACACAGCCAGCATCCGCAGCTGAACAACAGAGAGGCTGGCCCATCAAGTGCCTGATGCACTGAATTACAGAGTAGGACCCCACCCAGGGTGCCCCTCTAAGTGCCTGACACACCAAACAACAGAGAAGGACCCCAGGCAAGGGAGCACTCTAAGTGCCTGAACCAGCAGAGCTATGGAGAAAGACTGGCCAAAGAGGCCTCCTGACCACCAGCTACACAAGAGGCTCAAAAAGACTCTGATAGGGTCATAACTTCTGTGGCAGAGGCAGTCTGTGTTCCTGCACACTTGGTGCCACCAGGGTACCCACAAGCCAAGCAGCTGGGCCACCTTCACGCTCTCAACTCTCACTGGGGCAGAGCTGCCACAGGCAAAAAAAGTCTTGCACCTGTGCATACAGGGTCACTTCAGGAGTGTCTGACTTTTGTTACTCTGTAGACAGTGGCCTGCCAGGCTTCTCTGTTAGGGAGGGGGGTTCTCCAGGCTATACCAGAGCGTATTGGCCAATACTGGTTGCCATACCCTTCTAGAGCATTATATTTCCTGCTGCCCTAGCCACCAACTCCTGAGTACCCAGGGCTGCCAGAATCCCTGAAACCCAACCAGCTGCTCCACCTCCACACCTGGCCCTCACAGAAGCAGACCCAAGTCCTCCAGGGTAGCCTCAGGAGCAAACCCCAGTGGACAACACACATGTAGTGGTAGAAATAAAACCATAATTGAAACCCAAGCGCAGTGTGGCTAAGGAAGAAGACCCAAAACCTTCCAAACAGCTGTACAAGCTGCAGATTAAATCCATATGATCAACTAGGCAGACTCTTGGTCTATGGAATATATAAAAGGTCATCAAGAGCTCCCACAAAGGAAAATCCACTAGTTCTGAGAGCTGCGGACATTGAAGGCAAGAACACGTAGGAGTAGGACTCAGGTTAGAATCTGAGTTGCCCCCAAAGCAGGTCCAGAGATCAGCAAAGTGTTGGAGGGTATCCAAGGGAGGTAAGGTGGACTGTGACTCTCAGCGAGGGAAAGGCCTCTGATAGCAGTGACTCAAAAAACATTTATTATTCTTATTTTTTGACTTGTTCTGTAGATTCTTTTGGATTTTTTCCCCCTTTTTCTTCACCCTCTGTTGTAGTTGTTGATTTTATTGGCACTATGAAATCCAATTAAGCTTTTTGCTATCACTTTTTTAATTGTTACAAACCTCTGCCTCTGTGTTGGGCTTTTGCAGTTCTGTGGAGTTTTCCTTTTTTTTTTCTCTCTCTCTTTTTTAAATTTTTTAAACCAATTATTATTTTTTCTACATTTATTCCTTTGTTTGCTTTTCCTACTGTTCTTTCCCCCTTGTAATCTTTAATGCATATAAATCTTCTTCTATTTAATTTTGCATGTCTATTCTTTCTTTCCTTTCCTCTCAACATAATTATTACTTTTATTTTCACTGCTTTATTCCCCAATTGGCACCTTGATTTAGTTTTGTTTTCCAGTTTGTGCTTTAGTTAGTTTTGTTCTTAACTGGTAGATATAATTTTTGGCTTCCTTTTTTTGCCGTGTCAATCTATTGTACTTTTATTTTTGTTGGACTGTTTTGACTTTGCTCATGGGTGTATACGTATATGTGTATATTCCATTATTTTAAGTATTATTTGCCTGATTTTGTAACTGCCATTTGTCTGAGGTTCATCTTTGGTTTCTCCTTTTTGGATATTTGTTTTAATCTTACTTAATGCCATAACAAACCACTTGTGCAATCTTCATTCCTGACCAGAGATCGAGCCCTGAGCTTTGGAGTGGGAGCACTGACTCCAAGACCTTAGACTTCCAGAGAACTAGGGAGTATCAAATAGTGATAACTCACACAAAGGAAACCACTTGAATATAGGACCCAGAAACACCCAACCACCAGTAGCACCCTGTGCAGGATGCCTCATCTAAACAACAAACAAAACAAAAATACAAACCCAATCATCAGCAGACAGGATTATCACCTCCTCAGGCTTACCCATCAGAGGAATAACAAACAAACAAAAATTTTGCACAAATCTCACCACAAGCTCACACAAACCACTGGACCAACCTTAGGAGGGCAGAAACCAAAAGGAAGAAGGAATTCAACCTTCTTCAAGGAAAGAATTCAACTTTCCTTGAAGCCTGGGAAAAGGAGACCTCAAACACAATAAGTTAAAAAAAATAATAGTGAAAAGACAGAGAAATACTACACAAATGAAGTACAAACTAGAAACACAAAAGTCCAAATAAATGAAGAAGAAATAGGCAAACTACTTGGAAAAGAATTCAGAATAATGATAGTAAAGATGATCAAAACCCCTGAAAACAAAATGGAGAAAATGCAAGAATCAATTAACAAAGACCTAGAAGAATTAAAGAAGAAACATACAGAGACAGCACAATTACTGAAGTCGAAAACACTCTAGAAGGCATCAATAGCACCTGAAGTAGAAGGACGAATCAGTAAGCTGGAAGATAAAATGGTGGAAATTACTTCTGAAGGGCAGAATAAAGTAAAAAGAATGAAAAGAACTGAGGACAGTCTCAGAGACCTCTGGGACCACATCAAATGTACCAACATTCGAATTATAGGGGTCCCAGAAGAAGAGAAAAAGAAAGGGTATGAGAAAACTTTTGAAGAAATTATAGTTGAAAATTTCCCCAATATGGAAAAGGAAATGGTCAATCAAGTCCAGGAGGCATAAAGAATCCCATACAGGGTAAACCCAAGGAGAAACATGCCAAGACACATACTAATCAAACTAACAAAGACTAAACACAAAGAGAGTATTAAAAGCAGCAAAGGAGAAGCAACAAGTAATATACAAGGGAAGCCCCATATGTTTAACAGCTGATCTTTCAGCAGAAACTCTGCTGGCCAGAAGGAATGGCAGGATATATTTAAAGTAATGAGAGGGGAAAATCTATAATCAAGATTACTGTACCTGGCAAGGATCTCATTCACAATTGATGGATAAATAAAAAGCTTTTCAGACAAGCAAAAGTTAAGAGAATTCAGTACCAACAACCAGCTTTACAACAAATGTTAAACGGATTTATATAGTCAAGGAACACAAGAGAAGAGAAGAAAAAAGATCTACAAGATCAACTCCAAACAATTAAGAAAATAACAATAGGAACATATATATCAATAATTACTTTAAATGTAAATGGATTAAATGCTCCAAAAGACACAGACTGGCGGAATAGATACAAAAACAAGACCCATATACCATGCCAGGTATGTCTACAAGAAACCCACTTCAGACCTAAGGACACATATAGACTAAAAGTGAGAGAATGGAAAAATATATTCCATGCAAATGGGAAGTAAAAGAAAGCTGGAGTAGCAATCCTCATATCAGACAAAATAAACCTTAAAATAAAGCGATAAGGAAGGACACTACATAATGATCAAGGGGTCAATCCAAGGGGAAGACATAACAATTCTAAAAATCTATGTACCCAACATAGCAGCCCATCAACACGTAAGACAAACACTAACAGACATAAAAGGAGAAACTGACAGTTACACAATAATAGTAAGAGAATTTAACACCCCACTCACACCAATGGACAGATCATCAAAACAAAATTAATAAGGAAACACAAGTCTTAAATGATACATTAGGTGAGATGGATCTCATTGATATCTTCAGGACATCCCATCCAAAAGCAGAAGAGTACACCTTCTTCTCAAGTGCACATGGAACATTCTCCAGGATATTAATTACAAGAAAAAAAAAAAAAGTAAGAAACACAAACACATGGAGTTTAAACAACACATTTCTAAATAATCTACAGATTCCTGAAGAAATCAAAAGGGAAATCATAAGAAATTTTAGAAAACAAATGACAATGGAAACACGACAACTCAAAACCTAGGGGATGCAGCAAAAGCAGTTCTAAAAGGGAAGTTTATAGCAATACAATTCTACCTCAAGAAACAAGAAAAAAATAAAATAGATAACCTAACTTTACACCTAAAACAACTGAAAACAGAACAAAAAAAAACCCAATTAGTAGAAGAAATCATAAAGATTCCAGCAGAAATAAAAGACAATGAAAGAAACAAGAGTAAAGATTAATAAAACTAAAAGCTGATTCTTTGAGAAGATAAACAAAACTGACAAACCTTTAGCCAGACTCATCAAGAACAAAAGAGAGAAGAATCAAATCAACAAAATTAGAAATGAAAAAGGAGAGGTTACAGCAGACAATGCAGAAATGCAAAGGATTATAAGAGACTATTATGAACAATGATATGGCAATAAATGGAGAAGGTAATGGCAACCCACTCCAGTTCTCTTGCTGGGAGAATCCCATGGACGGATGAGCCTGGTAGGCTGCGGTCCATGGGGTCGCTAAGAGTAGGACATGACTAAGCGTCTTCACTTTCACTTTCATGCGTTGGAGAAGGAAATGGCAACCCACTCCAGTGTAACATCTAGGAGTAAAATTACCGAAGGAGACAAAAGAACTGTACACAGAAAATTATAAGACACTAATGAAAGAAATCAAAGAGGATATAAACAGATGGAGCGATATTCCATGTTCCTGGATAGGAAGAATCAATATTGTGAAAATGACTATACTACCAAATGCAATCTACAGCTTCTTTGTGATCCCTATCAAATTACCAATGGCATTTTTCACAGCATTAGAACAAAAAATTTCACAATTCATATGGCAACACAAAAGACCCTGAATAGCCAAAGCAGTCCTGAGAAAGAAGAACGGAGCTGGAGGAATCAACCTTCCTGACTTCAGATTATACCACAAAGCTATAGTCATCAAGACAATATGGTACTGGCAGAAGAACAGAGACACAGACCAATGGGACAAGATAGAAAGCCCAGAAATAAACCCTTGCATCTGACAGCAGTATAACAACAGTAGGGGACTTTAACATCCTGCTTACACCTGTGAGTAGAACATCTATCCAGAAAATCAATAAAGAAACAGCTGACTTGAACACTCTAGATCAATGAAAGTTCATATACAGGACCTTCTATACAACAGCAGAAGAATACACATCCTTCTCAATGAGTGTATGGAACACACTGCCCAAGAGAGATCTTGTTAGGTCACAAAACAAAGTCAACAAATTGAATAAAACTGAAACCATTCCAAGTAATTTTTATAATCACTTGGAATAAAACTAGATCAACAACAGGCAAGGCATCTGGAAAATTCACAAATAAGTGAAAACTAAACAACACTCTCTCGAATGGTGATTGGGTTAAAAAGAAAACAAGAAGAAAAGTTTAAAAGTACCTTCAGACAAACAAAAATGAAAACATAGCATGCTAAAAACTATGGATGCAGGAAAGGCAACATGAAGAAGAAATTTTTTACTGATAAATGGCTACATAAAAAAAAAAGAAAGAGTACAAATAAACAACCTAATTTTATACCTGAAGGAACTAGAAAAAGAAGAACTAAGTTCAAATTTAGTAAAAGGAAGGAAATAACAAACATCAGAGCAGGAGAAACAGAGACTAGAAAGACAATAGCAAAGACCAAAGAAACTTTAACTAGACGAAGAAAAAGGAGAAGACACAAAATCAGAAATAGACATTACAACTGATAACACAGGAACACTAAGGATCGTAGAAAACTACTATGAATAATATATGCCAACAAATAGAGACACTAGAAGAAACAGATGAATTACTAGAAACATACAATCTACCAACATTGAATCATGAAGAGAAATTCTGAACAGAATGATAAGAAAATGGAATCAGTAATCAAAATCTTCCAACAAAGAAAAATCCACGATGATGGTTTCATTAGTGAATTCTACCAAACATTTAAAGAAAAATTAATACTAATCCTTGTCAAAATCTTCCAAAAATTTGAAGAACAAACATTTTCAAACTTACAAGGCCAGCAATATCCTAATATCAGAACCAGACGAGAACATGACAAGAATTCTTAGAGCAAGATGCAAAAATCCTCAACAAAATACCAGCAAACCAATTTCAACAGTACAATAAAGGAATCATACACCATGATCAGTCAGTCAGTTCAGTCGCTCAGTCATGTCCGACTCTTTGCAACCCCATGAATCGCAGCACGCCTGGCCGCCCCGTCCATCACCAACTCCTGGAGTTCACTCAGACTCACATCCATCAAGTCAGTGATGCCATCCAGCCATCTCATCCTCTGTCATCCCCTTCTCCTTCTGCCCCTAATCCCTCCCAGCATCAGAGTCTTTGCCAATGAGTCAACTTTTCGCATGAGGTGGCCAAAGTACTGGAGCTTTAGCTTTAGCATCATTCCTTCCAAAGAAATCCCAGGGCTGATCTCCTTCAGAATGGACTGGTTGGATCTCCTTGCAGTCCAAGGGACTCTCAAGAGTCTTCTCCAACACCACAGTTCAAAAGCATCAATTCTTCGGCACTCAGCCTTCTTCACAGTCCAACTCTCACATCCATACATGACCACTGGAAAAACCATAGCCTTGACTAGATGGACCTTAGTTGGCAAAGTAATGTCTCTGCTTTTGAATATGCTGTCTAGGTTGGTCATAACTTTTCTTCCAAGGGAGTAAGCGTCTTTTAATTTCATGGCTGCAGTCACCATCTGTAGTGATTTTGGAGCCCAAAAAAATAAAGTCTGACACTGTTTGCACTGTTTCCCCATCTATTTCCCATGAAGTGATGGGACCAGATGCCATGATCAAGTGGGATTTATTCCGAGGATGCAATGATGGCTCAACATATACAAATCAATAAATATGCTACATTGCATTAACAAAATGAAGGATAAAAATCACATGACCATCTCAATATATGTAGAAAAACATCTGACAGAATTTAGCATCCTTTCATGGTAAAAACTCTCAACAAATTAAGTACATGGTAAAAACTCTCAACAAATTATGTTGGGATAGAAGGTATTCCAAAATAATAAAATCCATTTATGGATAAGCCTACAGTTAACATTCAAGGAACGGTAGCTGCGCGGGCACAGGAGGGCCTAGAGGAGCTATCCCACGTTAAAAGTAAGGAAGGGTGGTGGTGAGGAGATACCCCTCATCCAAGGTAAGGATCAGCGGCTGTGCTTTGCTGGAGCAGCCATGAAGAGATACTCCTCGGCCAAGGTAAGAGAAACCCAAGTAAGATGGTAGGTATTGCAAGAGGGCATCAGAGGGCAGACACACTGAAGCCATACTCACAGAAAACTAGTCAATCTAATCATACTAGGACCACAGCCTTGCCTAACTCAATGAAACTAAGCCATGCCCGTGGGGCAACCCAAGACGGGCAGGTCATGGTGGAGAGGTCTGACAGAATGTGGTCCACTGGAGAAAGGAATGGCAAGCCACTTCAGTATTCTTGCCTTGAGAACCCCATGAACAGTATGAAAAGGCAAAATGGTAGGATACTGAAAGAGGTACTCCCCAGGTCAGTAGGTGCCCAATATACTACTGGAGGTCAGTGGAGAAATAACTCTAGAAAGAATGTAGGGATGGAGCCAAAGCAAAAACAATACCCAGCTGTGGATGTGACTGGTGAGAGAAGCAAGGACTGATGCTGTAAAGAGCAATATTGCATAGGAACCTGGAATGTCAGGTCCATGAATCAAGACAAATTGGAAGTGGTCAAACAAGAGATGGCAAGAGTGAACGTCGACATTCTAGGAATCAGTGAACTAAAACGGACTGGAATGGGTGAATTTAACTCAGATGACCATTATATCTACTACTGCGGGCAGGAATCTCTCAGAAGAAATGGAGTAGCCACCATGGTCAACAAAAGAGTCCGAAATGCAGTACTTGGATGCAATCTCAAAAACGACAGAATGATCTCTGTTCATTTCCAAGACAAACCATTCAATATCACAGTTATCCAAGTCTATGCCCCAACCAGTAACGCTGAAGAAGCTGAAGTTGAACGGTTCTATGAAGACCTACAAGACCTTTTAGAACTAACACCCAAAAAAGATGTCCTTTTCATTATAGGGGACTGGAATGCAAAAGTAGGATGTCAAGAAACACCTGGAGTAACAGGCAAATTTGGCCCTGGAATGCGGAATTAAGCAGGGCAAAGACTAATAGAGTTTGCCAAGAAAATGCACTGCTCATAGTAAACACCCTCTTCCAACAACGTAAGAGAAGACTCTACACATGGACATCACCAGATGGTCAACACCAAAATCAGATTGATTATATTCTTTGCAGCCTAAGATTGAGAAGCTCTATACAGTTAACAAAAACAAGACCAGGAGCTGACTGTGGGTCAGATCATGAACTCCTGATTACCAAATTCAGACTTAAATTGAAGAAAGTAGAGAGAACCGCTAGACCATTCAGGTATGACCTAAATCAAATCACTCATGATTATACAGTAGAAGAGAGAAATAGATTAACGGGCCTAGATCTGATAGAGTGCCTGACGAACTATGGAATGAGGTTCGTGACATTGTATAGGAGACAGGGATCAAGACCATCCCCATGGAAAAGAAATGCAAAAAACAAAATGGTGGTCTGGGGAGGCCTTACAAATAGCTGTGAAAAGAAGAGAAATGAAAAGCAAAGGAGATAAGGAAAGATATAAGCATCTGAATGCAGAGTTCCAAAGAAGAGCAAGAAGAGATAAGAAAGCCTTCCTCAGCAATCAATGCAAAGAAAGAGAGGGAAACAATAGAATGGGAAAGACTAGCGATCTCTTCAAGAAAATTAGAGATACCAAGGGAACACTTCATGCAAAGATGGGCTCGATAAAGGACACAAATGGTATGGACCTAACAGAAGCAGAAGATATTAAGAAGACGTGGCAAGAATACACAGAACTGTACAAAAAAGATCTTCACGACCCAGATCATCATGATGGTGTGATCACTCATCTAGAGCCAGACATTCTGGAATGTGAAGTCAACTGGGGCTTAGAAAGCATCACTACGAACAAAGCTAGTGGAGTCGATGGAATTCCAGTGGAGCTATTTCAAATCCTGAAAGATGATGCTGTGAAAGTACTGCACTCAATATGCCAACAAATTTGGAAAATTAGGAGTGGCCATGACTGGAAAAGGTCAATTTTCATTCCAATCCCAAAGAAAGGCAATGCCAAAGAATGCTCAAACTACCGCACAATTGCAGTCATCTCACATACTAGTAAAGTAATGCTCAAAATTCTCCAAGCCAGGCTTCAGCAATACGTGACCCATGAACTTCCTGATGTTCAAGCTGGTTTTAGAAAAGGCAGAGGAACCAGAGATCAATTTGCCAACATCTGCTGGATCATGGAAAAAGCAAGAGAGTTCCAGAAAAACATCCATTTCTGCTTTATTGACTATGCCAAAGCCTTTGACTGAGTAGATCACAATAAACTGTGGAAAATTCTGAAAGAGATGGGAATACCAGACCACCTGACCTGCCTCTTGAGAAATCTGTATGCAGGTCAGGAAGCAGCAGTTAGAACTGGACATGGAACAACAGACTGGTTCCAAATAGGAAAAAGAGTACATCAAGGTTGTATATTGTCACCCTGCTTATTTAACTTATATGCAGAGTACATCATGAGAAACGCTGGACTGGAATAAACACAAGCTGGAATCAAGATTGCCGGGTGAAATATCAGTAAACTCAGATATGCAGATGACAGCACCCTTATGGCAGAAAGTGAAGAGGAACTAAAAAGCCTCTTGATGAAAGTGAAAGTGGAGAGTGAAAAAGTTGGCTTAAATCTCAACATTCAGAAAACGAAGATTATGGCATCCAGTCCCATCACTTCATGGCAAATAAATGGGGAAACAGTGGAAACAGTGCCAGACTTTATTTCTGGGGGCTCCAAAATCACTGCAGATGGTGACTGCAGCCATGAAATTAAAAGACGCTTACTCCTTGGAAGAAAAGTTATGTCCAACCTAGACAGCATATTCAAAAGCAGAGACATTACTTTGCCAACTAAGGTCCATCTAGTCAAGGCTATGGTTTTTCCTGTGGTCATGTATGGATGAGAGTTGGACTGTGAAGAAGGCTGAGCACTGAAGAATTGATGCTTTTGAACCGTGTGTTGGAGAAGACTCTTGAGAGTCCCTTGGACCTCAAGGAGATCCAACCAGTCCACTCTGAAGGAGATCAGCCCTGGGATTTCTTTGGAGGGAATGATGCTAAAGCTGAAACTCTAGTACTTTGGCCACTCACGCGACGAGTTGACTCATTGGAAAAGACTGATGCTGGGAGGGACTGGGGGCAAGAGGAGAAGGTGACAACAGAGGATGAGATGGCTAGATGGCATCACCGACTTAATAGACGCTGAGTCTGAGTGAACTCCGGGAGTTGGTGATGGACAGGGAGGCCTGGCATGCTGTGATTCAAGGGGTCACAAAGATTTGGACACGACTGAGAGACTGAACTAAACTGAACATCATATTCAATGAGAAAAAGCTGAAAGTTTTTCTTATAAAATCAGGAAAAGGACAAGGATGCCCATTATCCCCAGTGATAAAATTCAATAGCAAAACACACACACACACACACACACACACACACACAATCCAATTGAAAAATGAGCAAAGTACTTGAACAGATATTTTTTCCAAAGAAGATATCCAAATGGCTAACAAGTACATAAAAAGATACTCAACATCACTAATTATCTGGGAAATGCAAATCAAAACCACAGTGAGGTATCCTCTCGCATTTGTTAGGGTGGCTATTATTAAAAAGACCAGAGGTAACATATGATGGCAAAGTTATGAAGAAAAGGAAACACTTGTGTTGTTGGGGGATGTAAACTGGTACAGTCACTATGGAAAACAGTATGGAAATTCCTCAATAAATTAAATAGTACGACCTCATGATCCAGCAATCCCATTTCTTGCTATATTTCCAAAGAAGTAAAATTATTATTTCAAGGAGATATCTGTACTCACGTTATTTACAATAGCCAAGATTGTGAAACAACCCAGGTATCCTTCAAAGGATGCGGATAAAGAAAATATGATGTATATATACACTGGAACATTATTCAGCCTTAAAATAGGCAGTCCTGTCATTTACAACATGGATTAATCAAGGCATTTCACCAGAAATAAGCTAGACAGAAGACTAATACTTCATGTTACCCGTTACATGTAGAAACTTTAAAAAAAAAAAAACAAAAAAGGGCTAGAAACAGAGTTAACTATTGATCATGCCTATGTAAGGAACAGTAATCCCAACAGTATGGTGTTTAGGTATCTTCTAGGTTGGCAGATAACATCCACTCTGAGAGGACGATGCACCCCAACTCCACAGCAACAGAAGCTTCTGTACCGGGACTTTTCCAGACCTCACTCTTCATCTCGCTGCTCATGTGTGCTCTTCATCATATCCTTTAGAAACTGAGCAGAAACAGAGTAGAATGGTGATTTCCAGGGGCTGAGAGAAAACGGGAGGGGAGGGGCGGGTGAAAGGATATATAAACTTTCAGTTATGAGTAAGGTATAAGATCTAATTATAGTGTGGTAATTATAGTTGATAGCACTGCACAACTGAAATTTAGGTAAGAAAATCAATCTTGAGCATCGTCATCAAAAAAAAAGTATGTGAAATGATGGATATGTTGTTTCAATTGTGAGAATACTTCACAAACTATTCATATCTCAAATCATCACATAGTACATTTTAAAACAAACAAAAAAAATTAATCCACTCCCCTAATTCTGAAAGGTAGATATGAAGGGCAGGGAAGACAGCAAGTAACTGCAAGCAAACACTGGACAAACTGGATGCCTTGTTTTTCAATAAACTAAGTGGTGAGGATCTCAAACATAAAGGAGGCTAACCATATCATACACCTCCTTTCCCCATTAAAAAAAAAAAAAAAAAAAAAACCTAAGAGAAAGACATGATTTTTGATAACTGCCATCTCCAGAATGCTTAAATGCTTAACCTTGTGCTGTTCCACTGCCCTCTGCTGGATGTGATCATTCTTTCATCAAAACTGCAAGTTCTAGAGTGGGAACAGTTATTTATAATCACTATCATCACCACACTAGCAGCAGCAAAGGGGTCAAGCACTATGCTAAATGCTTTACATACATCATTTCCTTCAACCCTCCTAACAACTCTATGGCTAGAAAATGCTATGCTCCCTTTGTAGGTGAGGAACCTGGATGCTCAGTGACAAGGGAACCAACCAACATCCCAGAAAATTACCACAGAATTAAAATATCGGCTCCAAAGATAGCTCTTAGCTACTTCCTGTTTTCTAAACTTCCATGCTATCAGCTATACTGGGAGATAAATCTGGAAGGTTATCACCTTTTACAACCAGTTGGTAAACTGTTAATAAAGGAATCACAAAAGTAACTTGTTGGAAAACCTCTCAAAGTATCTTCCTCTAATTTTTCCCTCTTAAGCCCCAAAATTAATCAAAAAGGAAGTTCACTCAGCTAAGAGCAACAGAGTGTGTTTCTTTAGGTTTCTCTAAGTGTGATCCATGAATCAATCTCCTACAATAAAACCTTGAGTTGCTGGTTTAATACACAGAGTTCCAGGCACCAGACAAGTCGTTGAAGTAGAAGACAGGACTCATTTTCTGAGAGACATGAAATTTATCAGTGGGATGGGGTGGACGGAGGGCAAGAGGATGACTCAGGGTTTTGGCTTGGCAGCTGGGTAGGTAGCAATGATGCCAAGTGGATAGAATTGAAAGTGAATGGGTTTTCGTGTTAGCATTTTGGTTACAGTAGGTGCTGTTTGGCAGTGAATATAAAACCAGTTTTGCTTTAGACATCAGTTTAGTTCAGTTCAGTCGCTCAGTCGTGTCCGACTCTTTGCAACCCCATGAATCGCAGCACACCAGGCCTCCCTGTCCATCACCAACTCTCGGAGTTCACTCAGACTCACGTCCATCAAGTCAGTGATGCCATCCAGCCATCTCATCCTCTGTTGTTCCTTTCTCCTCCTGCCCCCAATCCCTCCCAGCATGAGTCCTCTCCAATGAGTCAACTCTTCGCATGAGGTGGCCAAAGGACTGGAGTTTCAGCTTTAGCATCATTCCTTCCAAAGAAATCCCAGGGCTGATCTCCTTGCAGTCCAAGGGACTCTCAAGAGACTTCTCCAACACCAGAGTTCAAAAGCATCAATTCTTCAGCGCTCAGCCTTCTTCACAGTCCAACTCTCACATCCATACATGACCACTGGAAAAACCATAGCCTTGACTACACGGACCTTAGTTGGCAAAGTAATGTCTCTGATTTTGAATATACTATCTAGGTTGGTCATAACTTTCAAGGAGTAAGCATCTTTTAATATCATGGCTGCAATCACCATCTGCAGTGATTTTGGAGCCCCCCAAAATAAAGTCTGACACTGTTTCCCCATCTATTTCCCATGAAGTGATGGGACCGGATCCCATGATCTTCATTTTCTGAATGTTGAGATTTAAGCCAACTTTTTCTCTCTCCATTTTCACTTTCATCAAGAGGCTCTTTAGTTCCTCTTCACTTTCTGCCATAAGGGTGGTGTCATCTGAGGTTATTGATATTTCTCCTGGCAATCTTGATTCCAGCCTGTTTCTTCCAGTCCAGTGTTTTTCATGATGTACTCTGCATATATGTTAAATAAGCAGGGTGACAATATACAGCCTTGACATACTCCTTTTCCTATCTGAAACCAGTCTGTTGTTCCATGTCCAGTTCTAACTGTTGCTTCCTGACCTGCATAGATTTCTCAAGAGGCAGGTCAGGTGGTCTGGTATTCCCATCTCTCTCAGAATTTTCCAGTTTATTGTGATCCACACAGTCAAAGGCTTTGGCAGTCAATAAAGCAGAAATAGATATTTTTCTGGAACTCTCTGGCTTTTTCGATGATCCAGCAGATGTTGGCAAATTGATCTCTGGTTCCTCTGCCTTTTCTAAAACCAGCTTGAATATCAGAATGAGAGATACCAAGGGAAATTTTCATGCAAAGATGGGCTCGATAAAGGACACAAATGGTATGGACCTAACAGAAGCAGAAGATATTAAGAAGACGTGGCAAGAATACACAGAACTGTACAAAAAACATCTTCACGACCCAGATAATCATGATGGTGTGATCACTCATCTAGAGCCAGACATCCTGGAATGTGAAGTCAAGTGGGCCTTAGAAAGCATCACTACAAACAACGCTAGTGGAGGTGATGGCATTCCAGTTGAGCCATTTCAAATCCTGAAAGATGATGCTGTGAAAGTGCTGCACTCAATATGTCAGCAAATTTGGAAAACTCAGCAGTGGCCACAGGACTGGAAAAGGTCAGTTTTCATTCCAATTCCAAAGAAAGGCAATGCCAAAGTATGCTTTAGACATATCTGAGATTAAATAGGAACAAAATAAAAATGAAAGAGGAAATTACAAAGGAAATAACTGACACTTACTAAATGTACAACTATGTTTAAGATCTAGCCATGCTGTTTCATGTGTATCTATTATGTATTTAATGGCTGTACAGGACCTGGTATCTCAACCAATGACTATTCCCCATATTACTTCCAAGTCCTGTCACCAGAAACAGAACAGTTAACAAGCATCCTCCTGTATGTTCCCTTTAATAATCAATATATGTTGTGTGTGTGTATATATATACATAGGACTCTATCCTCAGTTCCTGACAGTATTCCTAAAATCCTTCAACTCCAAAGTGATAAGAGCACTAAGAACATCTTCTGTTCTGTCAAGATAATTTTGAGTGGGCTCTTGGATTGTACTCATAACCAGAAAGACCAAGCCATGCTTAGAAGTGTAGAATTTTCAGTCCCACCTCCCCATCCTCCAGAGAAGAAAGAGGGCTAGAAACAGAGTTAACTATTGATCATGCCTATGTAAGGAACAGTAATCCCAAAAGTATGGTGTTTGGAGATCTTCCAGGTTGGCAAATACATCCACTCTGAGAGGGTGATGCACTCCAATTCCACAGCAACAGAAGCTTCTGTACCAGGACTTTTCCAGACCTCACTCTTCATCTAGCTGCTCATGTGTGCTCTTCATCATATCCTTTAGAAACTGATAAATGTTAAGTGTTTCCCTGAGTTCTGTTAGCTACTTCAGCAAAATTACTGAACCTGAGGAGACACACTTAATGTGACCACTTACTACCAGTTTCCTCTCTAAAATGGCTATTCCACAAAGAAAACCACCAACAAAAGATACAGCCTACTAAATGGGAGAAAATATTTGCAAATAATGTGACTGATAAGGGGTTAATATTCAACATAAATTAATAACCTATGCAACTCACCATCAAAAAAAAATCTAATTTAAAACTGCACAGAACTGAATAGACAATTTTTCGAGAGGAAAAGCAGATGGCCAAAAGGCACGTGAAAAAATGTAATATTATGTATCACTACCATAAAAGAGGCAAGGAAAAAAATGCACAAACAGCTCAAAGAAATCTGTAGTTTACTTAATAGTATTGTATCAACATTAATTTCTTAGTTTTGCTAAGTGTATCATGGTTATGCAAGATATTAACATTAGAGGAAACGAGGTGAAGGATGTACAGGACTTGAAATTCTTCTTAAAATATAAAATTATTTCCAAAAAAAAGTTAGAAAAGAAAAAAAAAACACTATCACCATTTACTACTACATATGCAAATCAGACATTTAAAAATGACATGAATATAAAAAATAAACTAGATATGAGGGCTTATAAGACTGTCGCACATAATCTGAATCCCAATTCTAAGTTCATCAACAACTTCACTGTTCATCAAACCAACCCCATTTTTCTTGAGTGCTAGAAACCTAAACTCATTAAATGACACATTTATACCATTAACATATCCATTGTTATTTTGGGGTTGTCATTTCCTTCTCCGGGGGTATTCCCCACTCCTGCACTGCGGGTAGATTCTTTACCAACTGAGCCACCAGGGAAACCCTATTTTATATACTAGGCATCCATACAAAGATTTCAATAGGAAAAAAAATTCTGAAACTAATAAGGTTTGACCAACAAAATCATTTATGCCACCTAGTGGTGACTGAAATAAATGACTATTAGCTTAAAATAAGATTTAAAATAATATTTGAGAAGATATATACTTACAATAAGAGAAAATGTTGACAGTATGATAATACCTATTATTACATATCATTTACATAGTCAGACACGACTGAAATGACTTAGCAAAGGTATTAAAAAAAGGATATTTCAGTAAAATCAGTGGAGTGCTTAGTTGCTCAGTCATATCTGACTCTTTGCGACCCCATGGACTGCAGCCCACCAGGCTCCTCTGTCCATGGGGATTCTCCAGGCAAGAATACTGGAGTGGGTTGGCATGCCCTCCTCCAGGGGATCCTTCCAACCCAGGGATAAAATCCAGGTCACCCACATTGCAAGCAGATTCTTTACCGTCTGAGCCACTAGGGAAGTCCAACATCAGCTGAAGATTAATTTAAATTAAAGAGTAACCTGGTGGCATACATGAGCAAGCAGGCTATTCAGTCATTATTTTCATTATGGAGATTTCCTTAAAACACAAAAACTGGGTTACAATTGGAAAAGGCAGAAAGATAAAGGGGCACTGAAGGTAGGGAGTATTCTTGAATGATGAGGATAAAAAAAAAAAAACCTAGAAACTAACTTTCCTTAAACGCAGTCAGCCACTCCTGGTATGTGCAGGGATGAAAAAAACAGGGACAAGGGCAATGAAGCAGTAACAAAGAGAATGTAAATGGAGTTCTCAAAGGACCTGGCTTCTACTCCTTGGCTCTGCGAGTGTTCTTGCACACTTACTCTTTCTGAACTCCCAAACCCAGATCTATAAACTATACAAACAAAGGGACTTCTTTAAACTTTAATATTAACTTCATTTTAATGTTAATTAAATTTAATTCAATTGAAATTTTAATATTCTATCCCCTGGAGAAGGAAATGACAACCCACTCCAGTATTCCTGCCTGGGAAATCCCATGGACAGAGGAACCTGGTGGGCTATAGTCCATGGAGTCACAAACAGTTGGATGGACACAACTAAGCGTGTATGTGAGCACACGCACACACAGGCAATCACAGTAAGAAAAATATTCTTGAATCCAGAATTACTCTGGAAGTATTAACTTAACAAAATAAGCAACACCACTCAATTTCCTGGTGCACAGTAAGTACTTCATCAATGTTAACTATTTGCTGATAGGAGACTTAGGGAGATAGAGGGAAAACAAAAGAACAAAGAGCAAGAGAAAAGAAGGGAGAGGGAGTCTATGCAGTATTTTCTAGTCCCAGCTCTCACACACATATACACATTTA
Organism: Ovis canadensis; assembly: GCF_042477335.2. NCBI lineage: Eukaryota > Metazoa > Chordata > Mammalia > Artiodactyla > Bovidae > Ovis > Ovis canadensis. The sequence goes on from NC_091245.1 coordinate 180,597,312, forward strand.
AATACCTTCCTCATAAATGTGAACCAAAAATACTCTTATCATTCTGTATATTTCTATACTTAAAAAGAATTATTATTAAGAAAAATGCTATTACCACCTTTTTGATAAGAAGCAAGAAAAACAATCTCTTTACACTCACTTTTATTAAACAAATAAGGCTGGTAGTGGAACTTTTTTTATTTAATGCATAAACATAAGTCTCTTTATTAGAGAAATTATACATACTGGTGAATATGGTCAATGGTCACATCTATGGGTTAATTCCTTAAAAATCAGAACCAATAATTAGGATAGATTCTATGCTCTCTTTGTTACATCGTGAAGTGTCTTGTGTAGTCATATTCTATTGTTGGAATGACAGCTTGTACAAATTTCAAGAAAATTAGAAGATACCTAAAGGTTTTTAGCTAAGGAAAATAGATTGGTAAATAGTTCTCATTTAAGCTAACATTGTAATTACCCATTTTATTAAGAAAGTAACTCCTCAGAAAATATATAGAAGACAGAATCTTAAATCAAGTATATTAAAAAAACATTCATTCACGCAAGCTGGTGTCTATTCAACACAAGGCTCTCTACAATTTTAAGAATGCTTGACTTATCCCGATTTAATATTTGCATGTTAAGACTTCTTAAAGAGTACAAGTTCTTATTAGCCCAAATATTTTAATATATAAATAAGGACATTGCTGCACATATTTAAATGAGTGGGAAATGGCTTTTTTATTGCCTATAAGTTTTTGAGAGTATGTTAGAAAATGAGACTGTGAAGAATATAAAAATACTGAAGCAAAAGAACAAAAAATAGGTAAAAATCCTCCATAAGGACTGATTCTTGGTTAGTATATGTACCTGCCATAGAATCTGCTATACTGGACTGTCTTTTAACAAATTCCTGAATTTTTTTCCTATGTTCCACTGCACTTAGAAACATTAAGAGCTTAATTTTTATTGATGACTCAATTAGAATTACATAGAGTCTTCCAAGTTGCTATATAGCTTCAAAAATAGAGATGAATGCTCATATTATGCGTAACAGGCTTTCAACAGTAAATCTGGTTTGGACCAAAAACTCCTGGTTGTTTCAATATCACACCAGCTCAATGTTTCTCTAAGGCACACACATCCTATTGGCAATGCTCATGTTATCTATAGTTCCAAGACAGTGGCAACCCCTCAGTCTACATCTAACAGTGAGTGGCACGAACCACTCATTCAAGCTGTTTGGTATTATTGGCTGCTTTTCACAAATCCAGGCTATGGGCATGTGTATTTCAGGATCCAGTAGTTCACTTAATTCCTCTTGTCAACCCCAGAAAAATAAATGGGTGCTCTTATCTGGAGAAAAATGAGAATACTGTATTTGAAGACTACCTGAAATAGAATTCATGTGCTTTTTACTTGTCTTCACTTCAGAGATCTCAGACTGACAAAACCCAGCTTTACTTTTTACCTGATAGGAAACTACACTTTTGATAACATGCTAAATTAGGAATATATCTGAGGAAAAGATATTCATGTGTTATCCTCTAAATTCATAGATTACGCATCTTTCATCAACAGATTAAGCATTTTGAGTTTCTTTTCCATCAAGAGTTAACAGTTGAGAATTGTATACTCTCAGCCATTGCCTTCTGAACAAAGGCACTTGGCAAGCTGCCACCTGGAAGCACATATTGCTCTGAAGCACTGTAACAAAGTAGAGTGAACTGGTTCACAAAGGGATATGTGCTCAACAACTGAACAAGGCCAGAACTATCACAATGCAACATTTTCCAAATAAAGACTCCCACTAAGATTTCCACATCTGAGGGGCTAAATCTCTCAAAAAGGGGGGAAAAAAATCACAGAAGCACTTTGCCTCTAGTCACATACACAGACAGGTAAGGATACATATGAACACCAAGTTCTCCCCCTCCTTCTGCAACAGTTTCAATGATTTTCTTCATCACCTCTGCATGCCTAAATGCAAAAGAATAAATATTAGTATAGATCAACTGGATCAAAATAGGAAAAGCAAGTTTTTGTTTGTGAAAATTTGTAAAAATGTTTACTGTCAGTGATTTTACTATATAACAGTAATTACGTAAAATATTCTCCTCCATACTCTCCAACAAGCCAGACTGTTGAGTCATGCAGAATTTTACTGGGGGAGGGGTTAATTTTCAAAAGCTATGGTAGTCACAAAGGAACACAATGGAACTAGTTAGCTTTCCTATGATGGGGGTGGAAGTGGGATAGGGCAGAAAATCAGAGAAAGGGAATCATGCCAGGGCACAATTGCAGAGCAAGGGCTTTCTGCTCTGAGAAAAAAACAAGAATCCAACCAGACAAATTCAAAAAAGTTACATGAAAATGGTTGGTAAAAAACAACAACAACAAAGAGGTATTTATAATGCTGTGATTTTGACTGCTGAAATATTTAACTGAGAATAAGCCAAAACTGAGTTAAAGAAAAGCCAGTTGGTCAAACTTCATACATATATTTTTTTCAGATAAAAATTATCTGATTCTACTTAGAAAAAAATTTTTTGCCTTTATATAAAGGATATTTACCTAAAGTTTTCCACAAATCTTTTCAGGGCCAACTGGTCAATCTCCTATGCTACATAAAATGGTGATATCAGAGTAATTACCTGAGTAAATTAACTGAGTAAAGGGCATCATACAGAAGAAATGAACTTTTATATGTATCCTGGCTTAAATAAAGCTACTTCAACCTCTGAATACAACCTTCATAACAGAGGCAGTCAACTTAGAAGATGAGAGTAAATGTACTGGCCCTGAGAATATGAAGACATAATCTCAAGCAGCCAATGGCAAGCCTAAAATGCCTTGATTATGTATATAGACTCAGTTTCACTTTTTTAGCCCTGTGAAAACACACTGATACAAAAAAATACCAAATTAGAAAATGTACTTGATTTGGCAGGGTTGAGAAGTTAACTGAAAAGTAGAGGAAAATAGAAATTTTGCATACATCTCCCTTCACTAACCAATAAAAGGAGATTTATAGGTCATCTAGAAAAAGCACAAAGTTAACTTTATATTCCACATTCACAAAAAGATATCACAACAGAACAAACCATTAGTATTTTTTAATCTAAAAAGAATCTTCCAAAATATTCTTGGAGCTAATAACAGGAGTAAAAATCACAAAAATCTATACTGTAACACAATATACAAAAAAAACATTCTTAATGAATTGAAACTTAGAAGAAATTGATAAATTTTGGGGGGGTCTTATATATTACTTAAACACAAACATTTCTAAGGAAGACAACAGAATTTTATTTATGGAGTAAATTTTTTTCTGTTCAGACACTTTATACAGACTCTCAAGTGGTAAATCCATGAAATGTACACACACACACACACACACACACACCTGCATGGGTGAACTGAACACATAGGAGGTGGTGGGAGATGAGGGTGATTTTCAATGGTCACTGTTTTCTTCACATGATCTTGACTGATGTCTTCGTACATGTGCTCAACTGTTAAAGGCTGCCGTTGCTGAAACCATAAAAAATGCTTTGAAATTACTGTTTAAAAACTTTTAGGCCTAAACTTTAGTCTTTATAAATATACTTAGCCCCACCTTCCACATCACTTACAATTTCAAATTCTATACTATTTAGAATCACCAGATTATTTGGGGCAAAGTACCAAATAGGCATGGAGGAGAGTTTGTCCATCAAGGCTATGTGACATCAGCTATCATCTAATACAGAAAAAAGTCCACAAAAAGGCAAGTTCAGAGCTATCAAAACATTTTATAACTTTATAACATCTTTTAGGCCTATTTGTTTTCCTTTTATAGTCATTGGAATGACAGGTTAAACAAGTTAATTTTATTTTAGTTTTTCTTTAATTCAATTAAGTGAAAGTCTACAGGGCAAAAAACCTCACATGCAATATGATCATTCTGCACATGTCTATCTATAATCCCAAACAAAATTTAATATAACAAACCAACTTCAATTTTCTTCACATTTCGAAGGGGTAAGCTCTAGGGACCAAGGAATAAACGTTAACAGATTATTTCTGTTTAATCCTTAGCAATGTTGTTTCACATTAAATAATTCCTAGTTTCTTCAAAATAAGAATTGAATTCAACATGAATCACAAAATTGCAAAACAAATGATTCCTAAAACTTTAAAGGCCAAAATATATACCCATAGACTTAATGACAAAAGAATTCAACTCTCAAATTTTAAATATTTACACTAAAACAAATTTTTCTTTAGTTTTACCTCATCATAGCCAAACAACCATAGTCGTGGTGTCTGGTAATATTTATCATAAGTGATGTAAAGATCATATGTTCTGGTTTGCAAAATAGCATCTTCACCTCCAGCATCAGTTTTAGCTTTACAAGCTTCTACTATTTTCCTTGTATCTAGAGTAGCCTGGTAACAGTGGAGAAAAATTTACAACCATTAAAATCACTATGTGGCATTTTGGCAAATCCTCCCATCCTATGTATTTTTTATTCAACAGCAGATATAACAAAATTCAAGCTAAAATGTTATAATGCTATAAACAATGTACACATAAAAAACTCATTTGATAGATCAAGATATTAAGAACACTAATCCCCAAGTTTACTCGTTAAAAATTAACTAAAGAAAACTCGATTTACAAACCTCATCTGTTTCCAACAATCCACTCTCTTCATATTCTGTTATAAAAAGCAACAAAAGATTAATCAAGTTCAAAATAATTTCCTAAACCAAATTACATATTACTTCAGAGAATGCAAAACCTGGGTTTTTGCTTTAGTTTTGACTGAAGATATTGAATAAATGAGAGAGCTAATTCTATATTTCTAAAGAAGCAAATACTTTACCTAACAGTGCCAGAGAAAGTCGGCATACTTGAGGCTTGATCTATTACTAATACTAACTGGCACGATAATACTACAGAGTCCTTGGTGACTCCATAGGGTAGGCAAGGATATTCATATAACTGGATAAGACATGCTCATTAAGGTAATCAGTGATTTCTACTTGCTGAATCCAGTGGTAAATTCCCAGTTTTCATCTTCAGTTCAGTTCAGTTGCTCAGTCATGTCCGACCCTTTGCGAACCCATGAATTGCAGCACGCCAGGCCTCCCTGTCCGTCACCAACTCCCAGAGTTTACTCAAACTCATGTCCATCGAGTCAGTGATGCCATCCAGCCATCTCATCCTCTGTCGTCCCCTTCTCCTCCTGCCCCTAATCCCTCCCAGCATGAGCGTCTTTTCCAGTGAGTCAACTCTTCGCCTCTTAAGAACATCTGGCATGATTTATTTCTTCTTCCTTGCAACGTTTTCCTTCCTCAGCCTTTAAGATACTACATTTCCCTGGCTTTCCTCCCACCTCACTAACTTTTCCTTCACTATCTCCTATGCAGGTCCTGTTCAACATCTACAGTAACCAAAAGCTCAGTTTTGGGAACTTGCCTCTTCTTCATCCACACCGACTCCCTTGAAGATTTCATCTAGTCCCAATGACTTTAAATGCTGATGACTCTTGAATTTATTCCCTTACTGCAAACATGGATACCCAACTGTTTATTTATGACTCGCATGAATGACTAGGGGACAGCACAAGTATCACATGTCAAAAACTGAGCCCCTGACTTCCCCTCCAAAGCCATTAACTCCTCATCTGAATAACACCTTTCTACACACTCAGGTCAAAAACCCTGGAGTCACACGAGACCACTCATGTCACATTCAATTCAGCAACAAATAATCTTTTAGCCCTACCCTCAAAATATCTAGAATCTTCAGTTTCTCATCACCTCCAGTTACCACCTGAGCCCATGTCACAGCTGTTTCTTGCCTAGATTATCAAAATAGATGCCTGTTGTCCCAAACCCCTTCAGTCTTTATTCCCAACACTGCAGTCATAGCCATTCTTTTGAGATCTTAAAATCTCATTCTGTTGTTCCTTAAAAAAACCCCAACAGCCTCTCATCTCAGAGTTAAAGCCAGGGCCCTACACCATCTGGTTCCTAGGTTACCGCTCTAACTCCACGCCTTATTACCCTCTCCTCATGCCTCTCTAAACATAGGAGCCTCCTTGCAGTATTTATGTAAGTCGTACGTGTTCCCACTTCAGGGCCTTTGCACTCTTCCTCAGATAATCAAACAGCTTGTCCACTTACTTCTTGTCAGGCTATACTCAAAAGGCATATCCTCAGTGAGGTTTCTCTTAACCAACCTATTTAAAAATTACAACACTCATCCTATTACAAGCCTCCCTGTCTCTGCCTGCCTTTACTTTTCAGCCTACCACTTACAACCATCTGAGACAGTTTATGTTTTGCCTTATCTATTGTTTTTGTCTGTGTCCCCTAAATCAAATATTAGCCCTGTGAGATCATGTCTATTGGTTTATCTCCAGCACCAAATGTAGTCTCTGATATATAGATACTGTCTTGCTCAATAAATATTTGCTGAAAAATGGATGAAAATTAACTACTGTATTAGGTACCAATGACACGTTTTAAGCTAAATTCCATACACAGCAATTCTTTCTTTAATTCTATCCAAGGGAAATGTAACAAACATACTAGAAGGTGGTCAGATATTTAAGGCAATTCTATAGCTTAAAACTCTAAAAACTGTTCAGTTCAGTTCAATTGCTCAGTCGTGTCCGACTCTTTGCGACTGCACGGACTGCAGCACACCAGGCTTCCCTGTCCATCACCAACTCCCGAAGCCTGCTCAAGCTCATGTCCATCAAGTTAGTGACGCCATCCAACCATCTCATCCTCTGTCATCCCCTTCTCCTCCTGTCTTCAATCTTGCCTAGCATCAGGGTCTTTTCTTACAAGTCAATTCTTCACATCAGGTGGCCGAAGTACTGAAGAACTAAAACAGTACTTTATTCATAACGTTTCCTGCTCCAACTTAACAACTGCATACCATTCAGAGACAGAATCCAGAAATGAGCATTTGTGCAAGAAGGTGGTCTGACAACTATGAGACTTCCATGTGGAAATAAATCTAAACAAGTAGATCTGGGTTGGGGTTTAAATGCAGATGTCTTGAGCATAGACACGGTATATGAGGTTCCTGTAATCAATTTTGGTTACAAGTAAACTCATCTGGATTTCTTCAACGAATAGGAGTATACATGGAAATAAGGATAAAATTCTTAGTAGAATCCAGGAACAGATATACAGCTAGGTTTCATGGAAGCTTAAAAATAATTTAGGAAACAAAACTGAAAGGTACTTATTCTTTTTGAAAGGTACTTTTAAGTCAAAGGCTTCCCTGGTGGCTCAGATGGTAAAAGAATCTTCCTGCAATGTGGGAGACCTGAGTTTGATCCTTGGGTTGGGAAGATGCCCTGGAGGAGGGCATGGTAACCCACTCCAGTATTCTTGCCTGGAGAATCCCCATGGACAGAGGAGCCTGGCAGGCTACGGTCCAACCCATGAGGTCACAAAGAGTCAGACACAACTCAGCAACTAACACTTTCACTTTTTAAGTCAAGGCTACTCTGGTTGACTAGGCTAAGCTGCCACCGCCTCTTCAGCAAACACCACTTGCCATCTCTACAGATACCACCTTCTACTTCTGCATTCTATCTCACTAAATTCTAAGTACTGGGGGGATTTGGCCACCTTACAGCCTCCAAAATGCCTGCCCTGTTATTTTTCATAGTCTCTTCTTTTTTCCAACTGCTAACCCTCTCTATATATATACATATATTCATATTTAAACTCTCATAGAAAATCTAATGCAGTTTACACACCATTCTTCCTGCCAGACTACAGTCTCCAATTACAGAAATTACAAGAGTAGATAAAAATCTACCTGGGAGTGTAGGGAGTGAGCAGAAAAAGAGAGTGAAACACCATAAAACAGTAACATTTAACAGCTAAGCAGAAGTAAAAGAATCTGGGAAGCAGACTTAGAAGAAACAGTCGAGGAAGGAGGAAAATCCCACATCATAAAAACCAAGGGAGGAAAAGGTTAACAGAATCAAACAAATATAGAGAAGGTTAAGTATTATAAAGACAGATTGGGCTTAATAGAGAGGTTGTCCTGGTGACAGCAATTTCTTCCATCTACTTTTAAATATCTGAAATTTCATATTAAAGATTATCATGCTAATGAAATATGAAGTTTTGAATAGCCATATACTTTTAGACCTGTATTACTGTGTTCTGTTAGTACAATGGGTTTCAAATCTCTTGTAACAATGATTTACTAACACATGAAGTCTAAACTCTCAACTGGCAATCCTAGGAAGGCACTTCAGATTCTCAGGAAGCAGTGGGAGGATTCCATATAGTTTAAAAGGCTCCATTAAGAATAACTATCATAAGGTTTAAGTAGTAAGATGCTATCAAAAAGGAAAAAGAAAATACTAAATCCCTAAACAAATTTTCTTCTGTTCTGAAAGAATTTAGGAATTAGCTTAAGAATCTGTATCTTATGGCTGTCTCTGGCATTAAATATTTATGATCAATACTGATCCAGCAGAAATAATGCTATCAAGGCCATGCTCTGGGTAAAATCCAAGAGCAAGGTAAGTTCTGCACTGATTAAATTTAAACTAAACAAATCCTCTCTAGGCTGTTAAAATTCAGAACTCAATAAAGTAGAATTCTTAATCCACACCAATTAAATATATTCTATAATCAATACTCTATTGTGATTAAAACAAATCCATGACACAAATACCTTCCATATCTGCAGCTTCTCCTTCCTCTTCCTCTTCCTCCTCCTCACATAAAGCTGAGCAATCTTGGAGTTTTATACTGTCCTTTGAAATTAATTAAATTTAAAGTCATTTAAATATGTTCATGAGTTCAAATACTGAGCATCCACATGCCAGCACAGTGCTAACCACTGCAAAAGTAAGCATGATGAGATATTTCTTATACTCAAAAAACTCCTACTTCATATGAAAAACCCATAAACCAATCATTAAAAACCATGTGCTAACCTGGTTAGCACTGAAAAATATAGAAAGTATCATAGAAGCACCAGGAGTCATTTAAAAATTGTTGCCAGTTGCACTTCTGACAAAACAATATTTCTAGCTAACCAATTCACTAGTATTAGAAAGTCAGTTCAAAGTTAACTCATACACTTAGAGAAAAATAAGTGTATATATATATATTTATAAATCACAATACATTTACATGTTAATATTATAAATCAAATACTATCATATTCTCTAATTTAACATTCCTGGTTGAATTAAGCAATTACAATTATTATAACACATAAGATTTCAGTTCAATTTAACTATATCTGCATTAAAATGACATAATGCTAACCAAAGACAAGCCTAATATAATATACAATTACCACTTTCACAAAATTAATATTCTAAAAATCTGAAGTCAATGTAGTAGGTCAAAAAACTGGACATTCAGTTTCACCTAATTTATAATTTTATTTTAATAGTATGTATTCTAAGCCCTAAATTAAAAAATCATTTAAATTCTGTATTAAATAGGAAATAACAGGGAAGATAAATTCTAGTTGTAAATCATTCCAAGTACTCAACCATTAGTAAGACATGAGAATGCTAAGTGGGATACTAAGTACCATATTAACCATTATTAAATTTATTAAAAATTCCTGAGAGGGTTTATCATAAACCTATCAAAACAATGGATCCACACTCTGCCATTTGTTATTCCCAAAGTCTGATCCATACACATTAATCGCTGGAATAAACAAGAGCTTCTGAAGCAGCAATGCCATTTATGCAATTTCTCCTTAGTCAAATTCTCCAAAAAGCAGAACTTCAAAAGGATGAATTCTCAGACTAATGAACTGAACTGTAATCCCTAACAAGCATAAAATTGTACACTGGAAAAAAAAAAGAAAAAACCTTGTTTGGGTTTTTAACACCTTCTGTTAAGCCCCAGTAACAAATCCCAAAATATCCAGGTGACAAAAACACGTAAAGACAAGGATCTTAATCTAGGAACTGCTGCAGCTAACTGTTTCAGAAAGACAAAAAGAACAGTTACTCTGTCAAATATTCTATCCTCTAAGAGAATGGAGTATTTAACAAAATAGTTAAGAAAATATAAAGGTGAAAGTGTTTTGCATTATTTTATATTATTTCAAACTACTATACAAAAATATGAAGACAACTATAATCATTCTTTAGAAATGAAAAGCTAGTATAGATAGTCTAAATTATTGAAAAGTTTCAAGCAGAAAATTTCTACCCAATTGTATATTTTTACCCTTCCTTCAAATAAACTGTACAATATGACCCAACTGATTTAGCTTCCACTCATTCAAAACGTCATGATTTTGGACGCTATAAAGCTTCCTTTAAATTTTCAAAACAAAAAACAGAACAAAAAACAAGAACCCCTCAAATCAGCAGTAAATTAAGAAACTTCAGAAGAAATGAATAAACTGCTTAAGACAATGTTTAAACTACAAATTAAACACGATATTATCAGCAATCTATTACAGTAATCAGCAAGTAAGTAAACCCCCTCAAAAACCTCCACTTACAGAATGTGTGGGAGCTCTGTTTAAAAACAAAAAGCCATTTCTTGTAAACTGGCCTAGAAATCTTCCCAAATAGTAAAAATTTATAGATTTTAACCAGTTAGTCTCAAAAAATGTTTTTCTTAACCATTTGACAGAGTAAAGAAAAGAAAAGCTCTGGGAAACAGTGGTGTTTTGGTATGCTGATGCAGAAAAATGAGAGGAAATAAAATAACTGGAATTTAAAAGAGTTGATAATAAATACTGATAGTAAGAGTTTGTATATGAATGATATGAATAACCTCAAAACAAATATACAAGCAAATAACTAGGTCACTGAATTTAAATACATAACTAATAACCATTACCTTGCTTTCCAGTGTAATCTCCTTAACTGCTTCGGTTATTCCTGCAATACCTGTTTAAAATTCAGCAGAAAATAACTAAAATTAAGTTGTAAAGACCTTCAATTTACCTGATTTGAGCAATATAAAAACTTTGAACATTATCTAAATTCTCAAAGTTCTCTGAAATGAGAAAGCAATGTTAGCAGCACTTTTACAAATGAACTCTAATGGGAATAAATAATCACAAAGGTACTTCTCAAAATTAAATAACTTTTAAAATATCAGTTTAATATTTTTACCATAAATTATCCTAGCCTATCTTTCCTCATTTAGTATCCTTCATTTATTTTATTTACTTGCCTTGCATGAGCCTATCAGAATAAATATTCTCACAAAGTAAAGAGACTATAGGAGTCATATAACCTGCAATGAAATTTTCTCAATAAGATAATGGTTATGTTAAATATGCTATTTGCTTCAGAGATCTAGGACCTCCAAAGGAAGTAATATCACATCAGATTTATATGAGACTTTCTATTTTACTGCTTCTGTATTTTATATAGTCCTCACAAACACTGTTTTGTAAGGAGGTCACAGTAATGGTTTCTCCCTATAAAGAAATGAAGTCTCCAGAGAAAGAAACTTATATAAATCTCACAGTTACATGAAGAACCTGGGATTCAAATCCACATCTGCTCTTCGGTTCAATGCTCTATCCACTGTACCTCATTAAGCAGCTACCTTGGAAACCACTTATCTCAATGAAGGTGACATTAAGAAGATGGCAGGATCGTAAGTCAGCTAAATAATATTTCTAATTCAAAATATCCATCGGTGTTTTCAAATGATTCAACAAGGATGGGAAACAGTAAAGAAAAATAAAAACAAAAAACCTAAACACAAAATATGCTCTGCTCTTTTGTTTATCTTCTGAAGCTTTATCTGTTCAACATATCCAATCCAAAGAGTCATTTTCAAATAGACAATGTCAGTCACAATCCATAGCTTGAGCATAAACTTTTATATCAGAGTAGTTTTTCTAGAAATTATTTTATAATAGTATGATTATTAACATAATGGATATCTATTACAACTTACTGAGACTACTTCACAGAAACAAAGAAAATAAACCTCTTCAATCCATCTAAATATAATGCAGTAGCATCTCATTAAATCAGACTCTCCTAAAAGGAGGACATACTGGAAAAGAAAAAGAAAGCTGAAAGGATTCTAATGAAGGTAACACTGTACCAGTTGTGATGGTTAATCTCCTATGTCAACTTGGACATTGTATCCCATAGTCTGATCAAACAGCAGTCTAAATGTTACTTCTGAAGGTTATTTTTAAAATGTGCTTAACATTTAAATCAGTATACTTAAGAGTAAAGCAGATCACTCTCCATAATGTAGGTGAGCCTCATTCAATGAGCAGATGATTAAGAAAAAGAGACTTAGTCTCTTAATAGACTTTTTTTTTCTTAAGAAAAAAACAGTTTGTAGAGGAATTAATTCTGCTTCCAGACTGGCCTCAGACTCTAGCTGTATGAACTGACCATTACAAGTCTTCAGACTGCTGGCCAGCCTGCCCTTTACATTTCAGAACTGCTAGCTTCCACAATCATGTAAGGACTTCCCTAATGGCTTAGTGGGTGAAGAATCTGTCTGCAAAGCAGGACACCCCAGTTTGATTCCTGGGTCAGGAAGATCCCCTGGAGAAGGGATAGGCTACCCACTCTAGTATTCTTAGGCTACCCTGGTGGCTCAGACCATAAAGAATCCGCCTGCAATGTGGAGACCTGGTTCAGTCCCTGGGTTGCGAAGATCCTCTGGAGGAAGGGATATCTAGCAACCCACTCCACTATTCTGGCCTGGAGAATCCTCATGGACAGAGGAGAATGGCAGGCTACAGTCCATGAGGTCTTAAAGAACTGGACACAACTGAGTGACTAAGGATAGCACAGCACAATCATTCCAACACCTGCTTACCTCTGTGACGAATGCCTTTGTAAATATGCACCTGGATTCTGGGACAGGGATTAAGGAACACAACTAAACAACTGAGAGTCTCACTAACTTGACATCAGAAACAGAGTGCTATAACCAGTGGCTCTACTCTGTCAACAGGCAATTTCTTACAGACCTGCCATCCACATCTTCCATTAATGAAGACAAAAACAGAAAACTGGAAAGATTTTGGGAAGATGCAGGGGAAAAAACATACAAAAAGTCTAACAGCACTATTCAGCTGAGGACAGAGGATGATTCTGAAATTATTTTAAGAAGTTGTTAAAACTGCTATTTTTTCTAGGCCTTGACATAACAATATTCAACTCATTAAGGAACAAGAAAGCTTCAAGGAACTCGGGTCCTGAATCTGTTTCTGAATCATTTAAGGAAACAGATGGCAGTGTCCTTTAGTCAGAGCAGAGGAAAAACAAACTTAAAGAGGTACTTTTCCCTGTGCAGATTATTTAGCCCTCTGACTACTGCAGTGAATCTCAACTGAGAGCAATAATTTTGCCTTCATGGTGTATTTGGCAGTGTGTAGTGGCAAGCAGCACAGTACTATAAAATGTGGTACACTCCAAGGGCATTTTTTCCTAATTTGTTCTCCAGCTTCTTTTCAGGTAAAAATCTTCTGGTACAAAACTATGCCTGTGTTGCTTTATTTTTTAAATCAAGGCTGTTATAAAAGATTGCAAAAGAGTTAGAACAGATTAAACACATGCCATTCTATTCTCCTCTTACCTGTATTATGATAAGTATCTACCCATCCCCCATCACCATCATCTTCTTCAATGATAGCTTCCAATTCATCTGAATATTCCATCTGTTTACACCGCTTGTAGCACGGAACTATAAAGAAATGGCAAGGGCAGTTACTAGGATATATTTTGCTTCCTGTAAATCCATTTTAAAAAGAGTTTATTCCATAAAATATATTCCTACCACCAAAATATTAAGTGAATATTATTTTTATTTCTAGTAAGAGTATTTAAGAGTTACACTCAACCCACAGACATATAACTATTTGATGACACTTATTTTTCCCTAAATAGCTTTGTGAGAAGACAAGTAGAAAGGCTCTACTGAGAGTGTTCAAAGTACCCTCTACCTTTATGATCTGTGATCAGCAAACCTAAAGTCAGAGATGACATTGTTCAACCTCAGGCTAATGAATAACATATCAGTTTAGTGACTTTACTCTCAGAACATGGAGGCACTACTTGTCATACTCGGAGGTGGTAGAGGTGACCTCTGGTTTACAATGTTAAAGTAACTTTCAATATGAGCTTCATAATTTGTATTTAAGCTCCAGCGATTAATAACAGATAAACCAGTGTAAAGTTCACTAATCTGCTAAACTTTACTCTCTTACAAAAACTGGTGCCAAGTTCTTCATATAGCATATGCTTCGATCAACAAGTATTATTCATATAAGCCTAAAACTGAAAAATCATAAGGTAAAAACATTACAATGTGGGGTCAACAAAGTGCTATTAATCTCTTGATTTTTTTTTTTTTAAAAACAAGCAAGATAGACATGACCAATCCCATAAAAAACTATACTGTAGGAAATAAAAAACTGATGTTTTGTACGTATTTTCCCTTTCCTATAATGAGCAGAACACAAATCAATGCATTGTTATATGTCATTACACTGTGACTGTAACAACCTTTTGATGTTGTTTTCAAATTAGCTTTATAACAACCTCATTAATTTCATAAATATTTGTTTCAGAAACACATCTGTGCCTACAGGTAATCTTTCAATGACACAATGGATAATAAAACCTCTAGCTTTGAGATTTTAAATATCCAAGGTAGTATCAATTATATCTTCCATGAAAAACTTAGGTTTAAAAAAGACTGATATTAAGTAGCTGAAAAGATTATAATTACGAAGTCCACTTAAAAGGTCCAACAAGGGTATCTTTTCACCTTGCTTATAGTTTCCTTTGTTGTGCAGAAGCTTTTAATTTTAATTAGGTCCCATTTGTTTATTTTTGCTTTTATTTCCAATATTCTGGGAGGTGGGTCATAGAGGATCCTGCTGTGATTTATGTCAGAGAGTGTTTTGCCTATGTTCTCCTCTAGGAGTTTTATAGTTTCTGGTCTTACGTTTAGATCTTTAATCCATTTTTAGTTTATTTTTGTGTATGGTGAAAAGACAGCCTTCAGAATGGGAGAAAATAATAGCAAATGAAGCAACTGACAAACAAGTAATCTCAAAAAATACAAACAACTCCTGCAGCTCAATTCCAGAAAAATAAACGACCCAATCAAAAAATGGGCCAAAGAACCAAACAGACATTTCTCCAAAGAAGACATACAGATGGCTAACAAACACATGAAAAGATGCTCAACATCACTCATTATCAGAGAAATGCAAATCAAAACCACAATGAGGTACCATTTCATGCCAGTCAGAATGGCTGCAATCCAAAAGTCTACAAGCAATAAATGCTGGAAAGGGTGTGGAGAAAAGGGAACCCTCTTACACTGTTGGTGGGAATGCAGACTAGGACAGCCACTATGGAGAACAGTGTGGAGATTCCTTAAAAAACTGGAAATAGAACTGCCATACGACCCAGCAATCCCACTGCTGGGCACACACACAGACGAAACCAGAACTGAAAGAGACACGTGTACCCCAATGTTCATCGCAGCACTGTTTATAATAGCCAGGACATGGAAGCAACCTAGATATCCAGCAGTAGACAAATGGATGAGAAAGCTGTGGTACATATACACAATGCAATACTACTCAGCCATTAAAAAGAATACATTTGAATCAGTTCTAATGAGGTGGATGAAACTGGAGCCGATTATACAGAGTGAAGTAAGCCAGAAAGAAAAACACCAATACAGTATACTAACACATATATATGGAATTTAGAAAGATGGTAACGATAACCCTGTATGTGAGACAGCAAAAGAGACACAGATGTACAAAACAGTCTTTTGGACTCTGTGGGAGAGGGAGAGGGTGGGATGATTTGGGAGAACGGCATTGAAACATGTATAATATCATATGTGAAACGAATCGCCAGTCCAGGTTTGACGCATGATACAGGTTGCTTGGGGCTGGTGCACTGGGATGACCCAGAAGGATGGTATGGGAAGGGAGGTAGGAGGGGGGTTCAGGATGGGGAACACATGTACACCCGTGGCAGATTCGTGTCAATGTATGGCAAAACAAATACAATATTGTAAGGTAATTAACCGTCAATTAAAACAAATACATTTATTTTAAGGGAAAAAAAAGGTCCAACAAGGGGACTTCCTTGGCAGTTCTGCTGATACGACTCTGCACTTCCACTGGAGGCAGCACGGATTCAATCTCTGGCCAGGGAACTAAGATCCTGTATGCCACTGCAGTCAGTGCAGCAAAAACAACAACAACAAATAGCCCAGTAAGAAGTCCAATTTTGCTTAGAGCCATTCTCATCATAAATCTACACTTTTTGGCAAAAAAAGAAATAACAAAATGGAGATAAAATCAAGTATGGAAAAAATAGTCTAACATAGGAAAAAAAAAACTTTACCATAGGGAAAGGCTACCCACTCCAGTATTCTGGCCTGGAGAATTCCATGGACTGTCCATGAGGTCACAAAGAGATGGACATGACTGAATGACTTTCACTTTCATATAACATTCAGAATTTCATTAAATTCCCAATTTTCTGTCAGAGAGAAGCTAGAAGTACAGCTTTAAGTACAAATTACAATCAGTAAGGACGAGGAACAAGATGGCAGAGTGGTAGGTGGACATGGAATACATCTCTTTCCAAGGATACATCAGGAATATACCTTCAGACACAGAAATGCTTTTCTTCCAAGGAGCAAAGGCCTTTTAATTTCATGGCTGCAGGCATCATCTGCAGTGATTTTGGAGCCATTTAGGCTGTCACAAATCAGCTGTTTCCCTCTCGGCCTTAAATGTTTCTCCTGTGACTCGGATGCCCCAATGTGGGGATCAGACCCTTGCTTCAGTTCCCTCACTCACTGAGGGCAGAGGATGAGATGGTGGGATGGCATCACTGAGTCAATGGACATGAGTAAACTCCAGGAGTTGGTGATGGACAGGGAGGCCTGGCATGTTGCAGTCCTTTGGGTTGCAAAGAGTCGGACACGACCGAGCAACTGAACTGACTGACTGAAATGGAGTGAGAATCAGACAGTCCTTGCCGCAGCCATACATACCTTACACGGTGCAGTGGCTGGGAGCTGGAGTTTAGGGATTGTGGAGCAATCCCAGGATGAGGGCTGCTGTTGACTATGGAGAGACGGATTGAGGGGATGTGAAGGAGGAGACTGGTGGGAAATGCTGAGGGAGGAAAGCTGGGCAGCCAAGGAAGCAAGGCAATACGGCTGAGTCATGTGTAGGGGGTAGAGCCATAACCATAATCTCTCTCCCCTGACACGCCAGCATCAGCAGCTGAACAATAGAGAGACTGGCCCATCAAATGCCTGATGCACTGAATTACAGAGTAGGACCCCACCCAGAGTGCCCCTTTAAGTGTCTAACGTGCTGACCTACAGAATAGGATCCCAGGCAGGGGGCCCCTCTATGTGCCTGATGCGCCGAACAACAGAGAAGGACCCCACACAAGGGAGCCCTGTAAGTGCCTGTACGGGCAGAGCTACTACGGAGTGAGACTGGCCAAATAGGCCTTCTGATTGCCAGCTACAAGAGGCTCAAAAACACTGATAGGGCCATAACTCCTGTGGCAGAGGTAGTCCATGTCCTTGCACACTTAGCGCCGCGAGGGTACCTGCAAGCCAAGCAGCTGCGCTACCTTCATGCTCAACTCGCACTGGGGTAGAGCTGCCACAGGCAAAAAAACGTCTGTGTCTATGCACACAGGGTCTCTCAGGTTGTGTCGAACTCTCTGCGACCCCATGGACTGTGGCCTGCCAGCCTTCTCTGTCAGGCACGGGAGTTCTCCAGGCAAGAATACTGGAACATATTGGCCTATGCTGCTGCTGCTAAGTCGCTTCAGTCGTGTCCAACTCTGTGCAACCCCACAGATGACAGCCCACCAGGCTCCTCTGCCCCTGCGATTCTCCAGGCAAGAATACTGGAGTGGGATGCCATTTCCTTCTCCAATGTTGGCCAATACTAGTTGCCAAACCCTTCTAGAGCACCATATTTCCTGCTGCCTGAGCCCCCAACTCCTCTGAGTACCTGGTGCTGCCAGAACCCCTGCAACTCAAGCAGCTGCACCACCTCCACACCTGACCCTCACAGAGGCAAACCCAGGTCCTCCAGGGCAGCCTCAGGAGCAAACCCCAGTGGACAACCGATATCCAGAGGTGGAAATAAAACCATAATGGAAACCCAGGGGCAGTGTCACTAAGGGAAAAGACCCAAAACCCTCCTACCAGCTGTACAAGCTGCAGATTAAATTCACACAATCAACTAGGCAGATTTTGAGTGTGCAGAATATATAAAAGGTCATTGAGAGATCTCACAAAAGGAAACGCACTAGTTCTGAAAGCTGTGGACACTGGAGGCAAGAACACGTAGAAGGACCATATTAGCATCTGAGCTGCCCTCACAGCAGGTCCAGAGATCAGCACAGTGTTAGAGGGCATCCTAGGGCGGTGAGGTGGAAGTACTCTGACAGCAGTGACTCAAGAAAAACATTTAGCATTCTTATGTTTTGACTTGTTCTCTAGATTCTTCTGGATTTTTTTTTTTCCCTCCCTCTGTTGTAGTCACCAATTTTATTGGCACTATGAAATCTAACTAAGCTTTTGAGCTTTTTTTTCCCCTCAGTCACATTTTTTATTGCTGTTATAAACCTCTGCCTCTATATGGGACTTTTGCAGTTAGGGGAGTTCTTTTTTAATTTTGATTTTTTAAACCTATTATTATATTTCTACATTTATTCCTCCATTTGCTTTTCCCCTTGCAGTTAACCTTCAATATATATAAATCTTCTTTATCTCTATTTAGCTTTGCATATCTATTCTTTCTTTTCCTTCTTTACTTTAGTCTCAACATATTTGTTAGTTTTATTTTCATTGCTTTCTTCCCTAATTGGCACCTTGCTTTAGTTTTGTTTCCCAGTTTGTGTTTTATAAAGTTTTGTTCTGATAGATATAATTTTTGGTTCCCTTTGTTCACCAGGTCCATTTATTGTACTTTATTTTTGTTGGACTGTTTTGAATCTGCTTATGGGTGTATATGCATATGTGTACATCCAGTCAAGCTTTTAATAGTCATTATAAACCTCTGCCTCTACATTGGGCCTTTGAAGTTTTGTGAAGTTTTCCTTTTCCTCCTTTTCTCTTTCTTCTTCTGTGTTTTTTCTTTTCTCTATTTCATAAGTATAACTTTCTTAAACCTATTATACTTTTCTACTTTTCTTCCTTAGTTTGCCTTCCCTACTGTTCTTTTCTCCTTGCAGTTAATCTTCAATGTATATAAATCGTCTTCATCTACCTCTATTTAACACTGCATAGCTACTCTTTCTTTCCTCTCAACATACTTGTTACTATTATTTTCATTGCTTTATTCCCCAACTGGCACCTTGCTTCAGTTTTGTTTTCCAGTTTGTACTTTAGTTAGCGTTGTTCTTAACTGGTAACTATAACCTTTGATTCCCCATGTTCGCTGGGTCAATCTATTGTACTTTATTTTGTTGGACTGTTTGGACTTTGCTCGTGGGTATATATATGTGTGTATATACCATTATTTTAAGTAGTATTTGCCTGATTTTATAACTGCCATTTGTCTGAGGTTCATCTTTGGTTTCTCATTTTGGATATTTGTTCTAATCTCACTTAATGCCTTAACAAACCACTTGTGGAATCTTCGTTCCTGACCAGAGATCAAGTCCTGAGCCTTTGGAGTGGGAGCACTGACTCCAAGACCCTAGACTTCCAGAGAACTGACCCTAGGCAGTATCAAATAGTGAAAACGCCCACAAAGGAAATCACCTGAATACAAGACCCAGCATCACCCAACCACCAGGAACACCCTGTGCAAGACGCCTCATCTAAACAAACAAAACAAAAATACAGCCATCGGCAGACAGGATTATCACCTCACTCAGCCTTACACATCAGAGGAATAACAGACACTCAGCACAAATCTCACCCTATAAGAAGCTTACACAAACCACTAGACCAACCTTAGAGGGTAGAAACCAAAAGGAAAAAGGAATTCAACCTTGAGGAATGGGAAAGAGAGACCTCAAACACAGTAAGTTAAAAAAAAAAAAAAAAAACAGCAGAGAAATGCTACACAAATGAAGGAACAAACCAGAAACACAGAAGTCCAAATAAATGAAGAGATAAGAAGCAAACTACTTGGAAAAGAATTCAGAATAATGACAGTAAGATGATCAAAAACCTTGGAAACAAAATGGAAAAAACCAAGAATCAACTAAGACCTAGAATTAAAGAAGAAACATACAGAGACAAACAACACAATTACTGAAATTGAAAATACTCTAGACGGAATCAACGGCAGAATATCTGAAGCAGAAGAATGAATCAGTGAGCTGGAAGATAAAATGGTAGAAATAACTTTTGAAGGGCAAAATAAAATAGAAAGAATGAAAAGAACTGAGGACAGTCTCAGAGACCTCTGGGACCATAACACACGTACGAACATTCGAATTACAGGGGTGCCAGGAGAAGAGAAAAAGAAAGGGTATGAGAAAATTTTTGAAGAAATTATAGTTGAAAATTTTCCCAACATGGAAAAGGAAATAGTCAATCAAGTCCAGGAGGCATAAAGAATCCCATACAGGATAAACCCAAGGAGAAACATGCCAAGACACATACTAATCAAACTAACAAAGACTAAACACAAAGAAAGAATATTAAAAGCAGCAAGGGGGAAGCAACAAGTAATATACAAGGGAAACCCCATATGTTTAACAGCTCATCTTTCAGCAGAAACTGCAGGCCAGAAGGAATGGCAGGATATATTTAAAGTAATGAGAGGGGAAAATCTACAACCAAGATTACTGTACCTGGCAAGGATCTCATTTAAAATTGATGGAGAAATAAAAAGCTTTTCAGACAAGCAAAAGTTAAGAGAATTCAGTACCAACAACCAGCTTTACAAAAATGTTAAACGGATTTATATAGTCAAGGAACACAAGAGAAGAAAAAAGATCTACAAGATCAACCCCAAACAATTAAGAAAATGGCAATAGGAACATACATATCAGTAATTACTTTAAATGTAAATGGATTAAATGTTCCAAGCAAAAGACACAGACTGGGGAACGGATTCAAAAACAAGACTCATATGCAGGCTGTCTACAAGAAACCCATTTCAGACCGAGGGACATATATAGACTGAAAGTGAGAAAATGGAACAATAAATTCCATGCAAATGGGAAGTTAAAAAAAGCTGGAGTAGCAATCCTCATATCAGATAAAACAGACCTTAAAACAGAGATAAGGAAGGACACTACATAATGATCAAGGGATCAGTTAAGGGGAAGACATAGCAATTGTAAAAATCTATGCACCCAACACAGGAGAACCTCAATACGTAAGACAAATACTAACAAACATAAAAGGAGAAATTGACAGTAACACAGTAATAGTAGTAAACTTTATCACCCCACTCACATCAATGAAAAGATCATTAAACAGAAAATTAATAAGGAAACACAAGTCTTAAATGATACATTAGATGAGATGGACCTCATTGATATCTTCAGGACATTCCATTCAAATACAGAAGAATACACCTTCTTCTCAAGTGCACGTGGAACATTCTCCAGGATAGACCACATCTTGGGTCACAAATCACACCTCACTAAATTCAAGAAAACTGAAATCGTATCAAGCACCTTCTCCGACCAGAATGCTATGAAACTAGATATCAATTACTAGAAAAAAAGTGTAAGAAACACAAACACATGGAGACTAAACAACACATTTCTAAATAACCAACAGGTTCTTGAAGAAATCAAAATACTTCTAGCAACAAATGACAATGAAAACACAACTCAAAACCTAGGGGATGCAGCAAAAGCAGTTCTAAGAGGGAAGTTTATAGCAATACAATCCTACCTCAAGAAACAAGAAAAACCAGACAGACAACCTAACTTTACACCTAAAACAACTGAAAACAGAAGAACAAAAAACCCCCAAAATTAGTAGAAGGAAAGAAATCATAAAGATCCCAGCAGAAACAAATGACAAAGAAATGAAAGAAATAACAGTAAAGATTAATAAAACTAAAAGCTGGTTCTTTGAAAAGATAAACAAAACTGACAAACCTTTAGCCAGGCTCATCAAGAACAAAAGAGAGAAGAATCAAATCAGCAAAGTTAGAAATGAAAAAGAAGCGGTTACAGTAGACAATGCAGAAATACAAGGGATTATAAGAGGCTATTATGAACAACTCTATGGCAATAAAATGGATAACCTGGAAGAAATGGACAGGTTCTTAGAAAAGTTCAATCTTCCAAGACTGAACCAGCAGGAAATAGAAATTATGAACCCAATTGCAAGCACTGAAATTGAAGCTATAATCAAAAATCTCACAAAAAAACAAAAGCCCAGGACCAGATGGCTTCACAGGAGAATTCTATCAAACATTCAGAGACGAGCTAATGCCTATTCTTCTAAAACTCTTTCAAAAAATTGCAGAGGAAAACACTTCCAAACTCACTCTACAGGGCCACCATCATCCTGATCCCAAAACCAGGCAAAGACAACACGAAAAAAGAAAACTACAGGCTGATATCACTGATGAACAGAGATGCAAAAATCCTCAACAAAATTTTAGCAAACAATTCAGCAACAAACCAAAAAGCTAATACACCATGATCAAGTTGGGTTTATTCCAGGAATGCAAGGATTCTTCAATACATGCGAATCAGTCAACGTGATACACCATATTAACAAACTGAAAGATAAAAACTATATGATCATCTCAATAGATGCAGAAAAAGCCTTTGACAAAATTCAGCAGCCATCTATGATTAAAACTCTTCAAAAAATGGGCACAGAAGGAACCTACCTCAACACAGTAAAGGCCATATATGATAAGCCTACAACAAACATGCTCAATGGTGAGAAACTGAAAGCATTCCCCCTAAGATCAGGAACGAGATAAGTGTCTACTTTCATTACTACTATTCAACATGGTTCTGGAATTCCTAGCTAAAGCAGTCAGAGAAGGAAAAGAAATAAAAGGAATCCTGATCAGAAAAGAAGTACAGCTCTCACTGTTTGCAGATGACATTATACTATACATAGAAAACCCTAAAGATAGTATCAGAAAATTACTAGAGTTTATCAGTGAATTTAACAAAGTTGCAGGATATGAAATCAATACACAGAAATCACTTGCATTTCTATATATTAACGTGAAAAATTAGAAAGAGAAATTAAGGAGTCAATCCCATTCACCATCGCAACAAAAAGAATTAAATATTTAGGAATAAATTTACCTAAGGAGACAAAAGAAATGTACACAGAAAATTATAAGATGCTGATGAAAACAAAGAACCAATCAAAAAGTGGAAAAAGACCTAAACAGACATTTCTCCAAAGAAGACATACAGATGGCCAACAAGCACATGAAAAGATGCTCAACATCACTCATTATTAGAGAAATGCAAATCAAGACCACAATGACGTATCTCCTCACACCAGTCAGAACGGCCATCATCAAAAAGTCTACAAACAAATGCTGGAGAGGGTGTGGAGAAAAGGGAATGCTCTTGCACTGTTGGTGAGAATGTAAACTGATATAGCCACTATGGAAGACAGTATGGAGATTCCTTAAAAAACTAGGAATAAAACCACCATGACCCAGCAATCCCACTCCTGGGCATATACCGAGGAAACCAGGGTTGAAAAAGACACATGTATCCCGTTGTTCGCTGCAGCACTATTTACAATAGCTAGAACATGGAAGCAACCTAGATGCCCATTGACAGATGAATGGATAAAGTTGTGGTACGTATACACAATGGAATATTACTCAGCCATGAAAAGGAATGCATTTGAGTCAGTTCTGATGAGGTGGATGACCCTAGAAACTATTATACAGAGTGTAGTGAGTCAGAAAGGCAAAGATAAATATCATATTCTAAAACACATATACGGAATCTAGAAAAATTGTTCTGAAGAATTTATTTACAGGGCAACAATGCAGAAACAGACATAGAGAATAGACTTATGGACATGGGGAGAGGGGAGGAGAGGGTGAGATGTATGGAAAGAGTAACATGGAAACTTACATTACCATATGTAAAACAGACAGCCAATGGGAATTTGCTGTATGGCTCAGGAACTCAAACAGGGGCTCTGTATCAACCTAGAGGGGTGGGATGGGGAGGGAGATTCAAAAGGGAAGAGATATATGTATACCTATGGCTGATTCATGTTGTGGTTTAACAGAAAACAACAAAATTCTGTAAAGCAATTATCCTTCAATAAAAAAGTAAAAAAAAAAAGTTTAGTAAGTAGTAGGGTTTTTTTTTAATATATACGCAACAATTCTTACCATTTTTGGTGACCAAAAATTGTTTGCCTGATGGTAGGTAAGCCTTCACTTTCAATTCTTCCCCTGTGGCCCTTTAAAAAGAGTGAAAAGCACCAAAATACAAAAAACATTTTAAAAGGCAAAAACAGAATATATCACATGTTAATCCCAACACCACACAACCCACACCCCTGAGAAAACTATTTTAGGATTGCTTTGGGAAGGATCCAAAAAGTGATGTATGTTGGGGCAATGAAGAGCATAGCAATAATATAAGTGAAATGTATTTAAGTGAAATGTACTAAGAGACTGCAGACAGACTAAGAGAATTTAGATTAAATTAAAAAAAAAGAATAATATGGAACTATATTAAGCAACTATTATGTCTTCCTTGAAACAAAAATAATCTGAACCAGATTTTTAAAGTAGGGCTGATTAAAAGACCAAAAGGAGGCAGAAAAATAGCTGCATGATATTGCATAACAAAGTAGGCAGTTGACAAGATTCACATTCATACTGCTGCATTAAAACTGGAACTCAGAGATAAGATGCTTTGAATCACCAGGTAATGCTGAGAATAATAATGACAGAAATAAACTATAAAACCTTTTATTGAGTGCTTCCTGGTAGCTCAGTTGATAAAGAATTTGTCTTTTGCAGTGCAAAAGACCCAGGTTTGATCCCTGGGTAGGAAGATCCCCTGAAGAAGGAAATGGCAACCTACTCCACCATCCTTGCCTGGAAAACCCCATGGACAGAGGAGCCTGGTGGGCTGCAGTTCATGGGGTTGCAAATAGTCCGGCAGGACTGAGCGACTAACACTTTCACTTTATTTCTATTAAGTACAGGATCTAGAACTCCAACATGTATTATTTTCATATAATCCCCAGAAATCTAATTAGTAAATAATATTAATAGCCCCAGTTTATACGTTAAACAAAAGTTTAAAGAAGTCACATTGCCCACAATCACAAAACCAGAAGGTATAAACAAACAAGGATCAAGTCAAGTTACTCTGGGGCTCCTGCTCTTGAATACTGTGCCCTCTGTGGGTCAGAGCCAGGTATAACATCTCTGATTTGGGGGGCTACTCTGGAATATCTCACTAAGAAATTTCTTCAAAGATTATTCTGAGTTGACTCTTACTAGAACTGGTCAGAGCTGGGGTGGCATGTGGTATCTGTCACAAATATAAATGATTTGGAGTTCTGTTGCCTTAAGCTTCCATCTAAACTTCAAATCATAGATTTGAGCCTATGATAAAGAGGAAATGCCCCCAAACCATCTGTCAGGCTTCTAGGATTTTTTAGACCATTCCGAAGTGTCAAACTCAACAATGAAACGGTACTGCCTGAAGTTCTGAGGGAAGATGACATAATACAGTCATGACGGCACATGTAAACATGAACATACAGCACAGAAATGGTCTGCTTCTAGCACAGATTTAAAATTGTTCCTCTAGCCCCAACAGTTCAGCCAGAAGCATAAACACTGGAGTGTGATACAACTGAGTTCCAAGTTACAATAAAATTATTCCAACCATCATAATTCGTGAAGTGGGAACTATAAATACTATCTGCTAAACGATGATTCTGTCCACGGATATCAACCCTTAAAACAATACTATAAATCATATAATTAGACAACTAAGGACTACAACAATCAAATCTGAATAAAGAAAATGTCTATCTATCACATATGTATTGAAGAAAATCCTTTAGTTCTTTTCCTACAAAATGACTTATTTTAAATGTTATACACCTATTTGACTTGAAATATATATTGATATACTATAGATCAGAATGTAGCTAAATACAGTTTTAACAACTTAGAAGATGGGAAAAAGTCTAAATCTGAGAGCTTCTATGATATGAACTCAATTTAAAATATGGAACAGAAATACACACAAGACAGACAAGACATAAAAGTAAATGAACCTGACATTTCAGCCTTTCTTTGGTACACAGGAAACAATGTTCGAGAAGAACTATTTTGGATGTGTTAAAATATAAAAATTAAAGGTAACAGAATAGGCCACAGATGAAAGAGAGTTCCAACTGTGATTTTAAATTGTTTACTTAAGCTCTTTAGAAAACATTATCAATTAGAACCTTGTTAATCCTAAAATCCCTGCTCCCCAATCAAAACTCTACCTTTCAACTACAACTGAAAAAGTGTCACTGGGAAAAAAAAGGATGTAACAAGTTGAACCACTCATATCCAAACAAGATAATAATTCTAAATAATTCTAGCCTAAATAAAATAGTGTGCCAGTATTGGATCACTTTTTCAGCTACTGCCAGGTAGCTTTATCATAAGTACTCAAAGTAATGAAACTAAATTTATTATTATTCAGATATTTTAATGATATATTATGAGAACTGCTAAGTTGCTTAAATTACTTTATAATTAAAAGAAAAGTTAATGAGAAAAATAAAAATTAGAAAAGTCTGTTACAGATAGATTTCTAATCAAGCCTTTATTTGGCATCATGAATCTCTCAACTTTTGAGCTAAAATTCCTAAAATTGGGGAGAAACTTTTGAACCTCAAAGAAGTTCTTATGGTAAAGAAACAAGAGATTCTGAAAAATTCTGTATCTATTAATGCCATAAAAAATTCAATACTTTTTAATTTGAAAAATAAGCTAATCAAAATTATTAAATTTTTGAAAATATTTTTTAAAGACCTACCACAAGAACTGACAAATACTGTAAAGAAAGGGAATACTGGCAAAGGAAGGCACTGATCTCAAAAATATCCATCTTTTGTGTTAGCACAGCAAAACAAAACAGGTGTAACATTCAATTTTTCTTTATTTCACTGAGCAATACTGGGAAACATTTAAACAAGCAATCTATAAGAGGAAAATTAAACTGGTTATTCTAGTTTTCATGCACCAATCTATTTGTCTATTTGTAAACTGCCATAATCATGAAGTCATACCTTATATGAACTTTGTGTTCCTCAATCAAGAGTACTTACCATTGCCATGTTGGACAGTGGTGGACTAAGTGATCCCCAGCTGCCACAAACTATTCAAGATTTAGAAGAAATATGAAAAAAAGAGAAAAAGAAAAATTGAACATCACTGAATGTAAGGTGGCAGAATACCAAAGGGATCATCTTGTGTAATCTTGATACAAAATAGTCAATTAAAATGCAAACAGCACCAACTTGCTCTACAGCCTGAAGATTTATTTTTGAATATGTATTAAAACTACAAATTTTAACACTCAAAAAAGTCCAAATTGATTTTAGTAGAGTACTAATTTTTTATTCAATTTTGATCACTAGATGAGATAATGCCAAAAGCATCAGTATCATGAAATGAATAAAAGTAATATAACAGTATTTTAAAACACCAAAACCACTTTATGGGTGAATAAAATGAAGAGAGATTCTTGCTAACAGCTGAAAACTCAATGAAAATTTTTGAAAAAATTACTAAATAAACACAGTTCTATGATGTAAGAATAGTTTATTACTTCATAGTGTACAGTTTTTCTTCCTCATTTGTTAAAAAAATTTAAGTAACATAATTTTGAAAGCTTTTTCACACTGTTAAAGCAATCATTAATAAAAGAGAGAAATGTACTGCCAACCAATGGGGAAAAGTGAATTGGAAAAAAAAACTGAATTGGAAAACAATAAGAATTAAGAAATTGAATCCTCCTAACAAATCTTGGTACTTTCTGGTCAGGCTGAATATTGTACAAGTTTTTGTTTTTCTTCAAAAATTCAGAAGACACTTAGGAAGAAGTAGTTTAACCTTCTGAGAATTTCCATTATAAGTGAGCATGGACTGATCTTAATTGCAAGACAGAAATTCTGCTTATTCTTAAAAGCAGAAAATGAGTCTGTTAAGCATAACTGCAGTGTCCTGACTCAAGCAATACGCACACTTTCCCAATTCTATTTCACAACAACAGCTCTAACTTAAAATTATGTAGTGTTCATATGTTTATTACATAGCAAAAAAATTACATTATCTTTAATCTTCTAATGCCTTTCTGAGAAAAGTATTTATATATGTGATATCCTATTTTAATTTGAGAGTAAAACTCTTAAGAATTCTACAACTTCTAAGAAGATAGATTAACAAGATTTAACAGCATACTCCCAACAGCAACTTTACAAAATGTTTCTATTCTTGTATTTAAAGAATGTCTTGACTATTTAAAGTGATTAGGTAAAGACAAAAACCCAAATGAAAGCAATACTTTCTTCCCCAAGTTTTATGCATTTTGGGTCACTGCAATGCTACATAACAACTCTGTGGTTATCAGGAATTAATTCATCACTAACACAAAAGTATTAACAAAATGCAAGCAAAACAAAGAATTTAAAATTTTAAAATTCTTTAATGGTATTGCTTTGAGGTCACAAGACTCTAGTATTTATTCCCTAGCACCTCTGGTGACATCTACTGAAAAAATAAAAACACTGTAAGATACAGAAAACTATAAAACATAGCATCGCAATGATATTTAGTATATGTTATCTCTTGCTCTCATTAGCAGTGGCCATTATTTTTATTACATGCTTCCTATGTTCAAATGAAAGATTCAAATTTCTGAATTCTCAGTACTGCTTACTTTTAGTGATTAAACACTGGGTAACTCTAACAAGATGGAATTAATGTTAACATTCTGATAAGCAGCTTTATTCTTCAAGCCATTCTTTATTACTAGTACTCTACTTACTCAAGCCATATATATGTTGTACATTGAAGTATTTTTAGTCCAAAAATTTCCATATTAATGCTTGTCCCTTGTTTTAAACACAATACTTCCACATCTCTCAATGAAAACAAAAACACAGCTAAATGCTGTCAGCCAGAAGCCAAGAAACAGTAAGAGAAAAAAACTGAACAGACCAAATCAGTATAGTATTCCATCAAACCAGTCAATCCTAAATGAAATCAATCCTGAATATTCTTTGGAAGGACTGATGCTGAAACTCCAATATTCTGGCCACCTAAGCAAAGAGCTGACTCACTGAAAAAGACCCCAATGTTGGGAAAGATTGAAGGGAGGAAGAGAAGGGGGCAGCAGAGAATGAGATGGTTAGGTAACATCATTGACTCAATGGACATGAGTTTGAGCAAACTCTAGGAGACAGTAAAGGACAGGGAAGCCTGGAATGCTGCAGTTTATGGAGTCACAAAGAGTCGGACATGACTTAGTAACTGAACAACAACAAAGCATTTTATGTCTTCTGATCTTCTTCGTCTAGGCTCATTCTAAACTAAATCCTGTAATTGTGCTCTATTCTCAATCCAGGATTATGTGGTTGGTACCCAACTGAGCTCGTTTTTGCTGCGCATTTGTTTAAAAAGGGGGAAATTTATAACTCACTTCATGATACAACTAACTACATTGTAGGATTAGTAGCTGTTTTAAAACAGCTTAATTCTATTCAGTGACCACAGGCTTGCATCTCTAACTCCAGCTATCCATTCATCAATGTCACTTCCACACAGAGGAGATAAAGCCAAAAAATATAAGAAAAACAGCATACATTCATCTCTGCTCTTTATTTTAGATGGTGAGTTTTAAGCCAAACTCCTCATCTTAAAATAAGGAAACATGAGGCTTGTGCCTAGATAGCTTGATTTGTCCAGGTCAGAATAGGAGAAATAAGAGAAATGGGTCTAGAAGGCAAGTCTTCCAGGTTTTGTCAGCACCACTATGTGTCTTCCCTAAAAATAAAGACAATTTTAGATAAAACTGTCGGTTCAGCACACCATTCTTTGAACTTAAAAGGATTTGGAACTGAAGAGATTACATCACAATTGAAAACTGAAAAATCAGTTAATTCTTTGACTTCAGGTCTTAGAATTTACAACATGATCATGTAACACGGCTCATTTCAAAATGTTTCTTTCAAAACAGTGAGTTAAGTTCCATTGCCAATGACTGGTACTTTTAATGAGAGCTGAAAGTGAAGATTAAATTATTTGTCATTCATCAACAATAAAAAATAAATGTGATGTAACTGTAACTACTCATAAAACTGGAGTCCAAAAGGATTTTTAGACCAGAATTTATTTCTCTGAAGACAACAAAATAAATTATCTAAAGAAAAAGGCAACTTTTATTATATAGGCTTGATGAACAAGCAAAATGATTCCTCAAAAGTTCAATAAAACACAACTGGTCTATAAGAGAGCCATGAGTTTTAGCATTAAGCAGATATTGTTTGGCTAGTAGAAAAAGTGAAAAGAATGGTGAAAAAATCAGTGTTAAGTATGTAGCAATAAAATATGTAAGCTGAATACTGATAGAAAACTTAATATCCAAGCATCAAGCCAAAGTTTCCAAATGGAATGCCATGAATACTTATGTTTGGGGTAGAAAGAATCAAGACATAACAAATATCAGAGTCCAATGCACAGCTCAATATAATACAAATATGATTGAAGGATAAATGACTACAGGAATCTTTTCCATTTCTTCTCCCACCCTCATTTTTAAACAAAGAGGAACTACAGAAAAATATGAGAAATGACAAACTGGGAGGGAAGTTAGTTACATTTTCTTTTATGGGAAGTAGAAATCCTTACAAGATTGCTAATACAGTCAACAGCATCTAATTTTACTCAAGATTACATTTCAAGATGTTTTCTTATAAAGCAAAAAAGTCACCCAGTTTTCTGTAACTATAGAATATAACAGCTTTATAATATTTTCAATACTCACCTCTTCTGGGGTGATAACTCCTGTTTCCTTAAACTTTGATTCCTAAAGAGAGTAAAAAGAATAACAGTATTACACTATCTCTCACTTTCGACTGAACAAACATTTGTGGGCAACTATTTGCCTGCCACCAATCTAGGTAATGGAATGACAAAAAAAGAATCTGTCTCTGGTACCTGACCTCAGGATTATGTAGTAGGGGAAATGGACATGAAAATAATTAAAATACAATGTGATCAACGCTACATTAGAGCAAAGCTCTTTGGAAAAACATTCAAAGGTTTATACAAACACTAAATCTCAAAATAATTTTGTAAAATGACCAAATATCATTATTTTACAAGACAGTAAAAATATCTTAAGATGTTTAGACATCTTACAATTCAATGTCTCACTGAAATCAAGTAATATTAGAAACCCAATCTAGAAGTCCTAAACCATTTAATATTTTCCCATTATTCTCATCCCATCAAGATAGTATACACTATACTCTCCCTAAAGCAAGGATGTTACTTAACAAATTTTTCTAAAGTTTAAGTTTTACATAAGATTTTATGGTAGAAATCTACAAAAATGAAGATCCATTTATGAACATTACTGATTCAACAAATACCAAATAATTTATACTAAGCGCTATTTGAGTAATAGGGACATAGAGTGAATAAAATAGACCAAATGCATCCTTGTCTTCATAAGAAGTTTAAACTCTAGTGCAGGGAGAAAAGCCAAATGGTAATCAATACCAGGAAGAAAAATAAGGCAGAGAGCATACTAGTGGGGGTGGAAAGAGAGAGACGGTTATTTCAAATGGGATGGTGAGGGAACAAAGACTTCACGGCTGGGTGACTGTACAGTAGAGACCTTAAGAAAAGGAAACAGCCAAGTGTTGGAAGAGCATTTCAGAGCAAATGCAAAACCCAAGGCAAGAGAGATTTTTTTTTTTTTTTTGAGAATTCTTGATAGATAATATAGAGGTTAGACTGGCTTTTAAGCAAAAGTGACCAAGAGGTTTTGCTTAAAAACCAGTAGTAGGTGAGATAGGACCCTTTATCAAACCAGTATGGGCTTCCCTGGCAGCTCAGTGTTAAAAGAATCTGCCTGCCAATGCAGGAGACTCCAGTTCAAACCCTAGGTCAGCAAGATTGCCTGTAGTAGAAAATGGCAACCCATTCCAGTATTCCTGCCTGGGAAATCCCACAGACAGAAGAGCCTGGTGGGCTACATACAGGCCATGGGGTCCCAAACCGTCAGAAGCCACTTTGCGACTAAACAAAAACCACAAAACAAGTATAGGCTTGAAGATCCCTGTAAGGACTTTGGCTTCCACTACACATATGCCTTTCAAACCACGATTTTTCTTAACTTTTACTTCCTAAGAGAAATCATTCTTTCTTTCCCAGGAATTTAGTTTTTTCCCTCCTTGCCTTCCCATGTCTAGTAGGAAACTATCAATACAAGAATTAGTTTTGTAAACAGGGAAGTTTGCACAGGGAAAAACAAGAAGAGGGTCATTAATTCTTTTTTCCTTATTACTAAAACTACATACTGAGAAGCTAAGACATTTTTTCAGTTTGGTGAACAAGCAGAACACTTCCTAAAAACATAATCTTTTGTTAAATACAACTAGTCAATAAAAAAGCAGTTTCATATTTAAGAGTCTTTTTCTCTTGCTCCTCTCTCCCTGAAACTACAAAATTTTAATAAGCATGTATTATTTAAATGCTGTATGCCTAGTTAGACATGTTTCTGAAGAGATGGCATAATATGCATAAGAATCACTTGATTTAAATGTCAAAATCATTTTCAATTTCAATAGACTGAATAATCTTAATTAGGATGGTCTTCACACTAAACAAATATAGGCATAGCAAGTGTTGGAGTTCTCACTTATAAATTTTTTTTAAACTTGGCCCAACAAGGTATAATTTTAAGCAATTCTTAAAAATAAGTATTTAAAAAACACAGGATTAACATTTCCCATTGTCCTGAAAAGGGAGTAAAGTAAAATTTTAAAATACCAGAGTAACTACTTGAATAAAGAGGAATCATTTCCAAGGGTATTTCATCCCCACACTAAGAAATGTAAAATTTTAATTGAAAACTTACAGAAAAAAATACTTAAGCAAGAAATCCTATTCATTTATTTTTCATCATTGCTCACTTTTCAGAAAGGAAAAATAGTTACAATAACAACAAAAAAATTACCCTGAGTTATAAAAGAAAAACTCGAATGCACTTCGAGAAATTTATTTTTGAAAATAAGAAATCAGTCACCGGTTTAATAGGTAATATGTCACAATTTTTACTTTTAAAATGCTGTTATTGCCAATGTAAAATAAAATTATGTATTTAGAACGGTCAGGTTGCTCACGTCCAAGATGAACTAGTTTCAGCTACTTTAAAACCTGAAAAAGGGGGGCTTTGCCTGTAAACTGGGTTCAGTGGTACTGAAAAAAATGTTGCAAATTTCACCTTGTTCTTTTGAAATCTAACAAAGCTGCGACCTCATTCACAACTATTTCAAACCCCTAATTATAAGAGACTTACTATGAAATTTGAAAGAAAAAAGTGACATGTCATCTCAGTATCAAACACTGATTTTTTTTTAATATTTCTAAAACATAGAAAGTTTTATTACTTAGTTATTTTGTCGTAATAGGAAAAATAAAACTTTCTATGTTTTAGAATTATTCAAACACTGATTTATTTAAGATAAGCAAGAATCCTTCTTTTAAAAGTTCAAAAGATCTCCGATGTTAAAATTTAACGTTCTCAAACCCAGCTGGCTGCGGACCACCTTCCAACCCAAGGTACCTAGAGGAGCTGAGTTCCGACGGGAGTAGACAAGACTACAGACGCACACAGCGTCGCTCCGAGAACAGAATAACCGCGGTAGGGGGCTGCACCTTTTCCCGCGTACCACCCTCACCAGCTGGCTACACCGCTCCCCGCCCGACACCACAGTGACACCCCGGCGCCAGGTCCTCGGTCCCTGCAGAGCCAAGCGTGTGCCTGCCAGCCCCTCGCACGGCCGGCTTACCTTGAGGACCGGGGTCAGGTACTCAGCCACTTCCAGTGCCTTTCCCTTCACCGTGTTGATCACATTCTGCATCCTGGGGCCGGACGGGCGGCCGGCCCCGCGAAGGAGTGGAAAGGGCAGCAGGGGCAGGAACGAGAGTCAGAAAATGTCCCCGCTGCCGCCGACTCGCCTCAGCACCCGGCCGGCGGCACCCGAGGGGACGGGTCGCGACGGGACGGACGGGACGAGGGGGAGGGGCGGCCGGCGCGGCGCGCGAGGGCAGGGCGCGCGCTCCTCTCGCCCCAGGCAGCGCGCCACAGGCCCGGCCCGGCTATCACCTGGCCGCGAGGGAGGGCGACCGGGCCGAGTTGGCGGGGAGAAGCGGGCGCACGCACACCCCTCGCCCTCTGGGTAGATGTCTTCACCAAGCTTCACTCGCGCCCCTTCCGGCTTCCCCTTCTTCCTCTCACTCTCTCGCCGTAGCTCGGCCGCCACCTGGGCCTCACGTGACACAGGACTCTTCCCGACACGTGACGCGAGAAAGGCCGCGCTGGGGCGGGATCGGGTCGCTTCTCCCCTCCCTCCGGAAGCGTAACACTGAGCGCGCCTGCGCAATGGGCGGCAGGTCCGCTCATTCCCCGTCGGGTCGTTATTGTGCTTTTTGTTCCGGAGTAGGAGGGTCTTGTCCAGAGGCCTATTCGCCTTTCTTTTCCTCCCATAGCTCCCTCGCTTATGGACCCTAAAAGCTGCCGCTACTGCTGCTGTTGCCGAGCGAGACAGTTATTGTCTCAGCTCTAGGATGTGCGTTCTTCCACTAGAAGCTCTTCGAAGGGACCGAGGTAACCGCGCCCCCCGCGCCCAGGGCAAAGAAGTGCGCGTGCGTTTGAGCGGAGGGCGCAGACGACCAGATCCCCCTTGCGCATGTGTGACAAGAAGGCGTTCCTAGATGATGGAGAGAAACCTGTCCTCACCGAGGAGGGGAGATGTCTCTTTGGCCTCTGTAGGCTTAGGCCCGCTTGGGCTGTGGGTGTTGGCATTTTCAACCTGTCTCCCATCAGTTTCCCAGGTCCTGTGTGCTGTCTTTATACTAGGTTGATTTGGGCAAGTTAACTATCCGGCCTAGAGTTTAGTAGCCTTAATATATCGAAAGAAGGCCTTTTAGAGTCATTGATATTTAAGTTTTCTTCTACTTTCAACAGTAATTCAGTATAAATTAACAGTAGTGTTTCGGATATTTTCATTTGGTCTTTATGGCAACGAAATCTTATCCACCAAGGGCTTTTTCATCCTATGGAAAGACGCTACTGCGGAGAAAAATACAAATCTGAAATTATTTTCTAGAGCAAAGTTGCTCGTAAGAATGAAATTTAAAGCATTGTTTTTCTGCAGAATTCTGCAGTCCTAAAGTGTCGTTCTAAAGTGTCCAGGTTAGAGGACAGCACTTCTAACCTGGCTCTTGTCTTTACTGTCTAAGGAGTTCCCCTCTCCTATCAGAGATTTGATAAAATTGACTCTTTCATTTCTTTTCCCCTGGTTCTCTTGTACTCCTCAATTTTTGGTTTAGGTGTAGCCATAGCTAGACATTTAAAAAAAATTCCTTTTCTGTTCTTCACAAATAAGTGGTACTTGTATTATGCTTAATCTGCCAGCATGGTTGCTCACGAACTTATTATTCTCTTTAAGGGAATTAAAAAAGAGTGGAATGGAAAGCAGTTGTGGTCATCCCATGTTAAGCACCTCGTCAGCAATGTATACATTCCTGCTGGGGGCCATATTCATTACTTTAAGCTCAAGTCGCATCCTACTGGTAAAATATTCAGCTAATGAAGGTGAGTTAAGATTTGGAATATGTATGGAGCAGTTCCATCTAACCACATTTTCTTGTTTTTATTTTCTTTATATATAAAATGGGAATAATACCCTTAAAAGTTGGCCACCATCTGGTGGCTCAGATGGTAAAGAATCTGCCTGCAAAGTGGGATACCCCAGTTCAGTCCTTAGGTGGCAAAGATACCCTGGAGAGGAGAATGGCAACCCACTCCAGTGTTCTTGCCTGGAGAATTCCATAGACAAAGGAACCCGGTGGGCTACAATCCAGGGCTACAGTCCATGGGGGTCACAAAGAGTCTGACAGGACTGAGCAACTTTCATCTTTAAAAGCCCTCTGCTTCATGTAAATGATAAAACATGTTTAGATATGATTCTTTACTCTTACATTCCTACCAAGAAAAATTTTTGATGCTGAGTAAAATTTGGGTCAGTTAAGTACAGATCAAAACGTTTATAGAACAGATTATAACATCTGACTGTTGCTTCAGTCAGCAGGTGTTTCTGAGCATATAGCAATATATAACTCATTCTGAAACAGACAGGAGATATATTTGATCACCTGGCATTTGTAAGGTACTATTTTAATTATATTATCAGTGGAACAGTACAGGTTATTAGTTTTGGTAAATACATATTCAAGAAATCTTTTATTATTCCTGATGTAAAAATTTATATTTTAACAGCTTAATTCACACTGTGCTAAATGTTAGTATTAAGGTTCGAAATGCATAAGATGTAGACCTTATTCTCAAGAATCCACAGTTTATTAGTAGAGAAAATACATGTAAATGCGTCAAGAAAATACAGTATAATAAGTGCAGTTCTATACCAAAGATGCAGAGGTAGTTTAGAGTAGAAGGTGATATATTCTCTCTGCGAGAGCGTGATGTGGACTGCAGAGAAATCAGGGAACACTTCCCTGGTAAGGTGACAATTGACCTACAAGAAGACAAGATGGGCAAAGGTATTCAAAACAGAAGCAGCAGCCTGTGAAAATGGGCAGATGTATCAAGAAGTGGGATGGATTGTGAGAACATGTCATTCAGAATTACTGAGAAAAAATTTTCAGGACTTGGAGGAGGGGAGGAAGGAGTGCTTGGCTAGAGAGGGCAGTAATGATCACGTAGTTGAGGACTCCACGGGCCATGCTAAGGATCTGACACTTTATTCCCTAGGCTGTAGATTCTGGGGGACAGGGAGTACTTGAAGAACTGTAAACAGCTGGGTAAAATGAGAAAGACTGTTACAATAGCTGGGTGAAGACAAGACTAAAGGAAAAGAGAAGTAGCCAGTTGGGGAGTTATTACAAATTCGAGCCACAGATGATGAAAACTAATGAAAGATTTTAAAGTAGGAATAGAGAAAAGAGAATAGATTCAAGAAATATTCTAAACATAGAAAACATAGGACTTGAAAATTCCCTGGTGGTCTGGTGGTTAGGACTCTACCCTCTCACTGCAGAGGGCCCTAGTTCAATCCCTGGTCGAGGGAACTAAGATCCTACAAGCTGTGTGGTGTGCCCAAAAAAAAGACAGGACTTGGAGAGTGTATTGAATGTGGAGATTGAAGGAGATGAAGTATTGGATAGCTCACTCAGAGGTTTCTGGTTTAGATGCCCAGTAGCCTAGTGATGCTCCCAACTGAGATGGAGACCAAGGAGGAAGAGGAGACTGGACAGAACTCATAGAGATGAAAATTTTAGCTATTGTACCTCACATGAGGCCAGGAGCTGTGTCCTGCAATGTGTAGTACTTCACACATGTCAAGGAACTGCCAGTTTAGTGAATAAATAGAAGATAGTTATTCATGTGGATATATTTAGTGAGCATTAAATGTTCCAGAATACAGATTTGGAAACATTAATATTAAATTGACATTTAAAACTTGATGAGCAGAGGGCTCATTCAGGGTAAGCACACAGAATAAGAAAATAAGAGCCAAGGATAGAAATCTGAGGAATGCCAATGGTTTAACAGGTATGCAAACACTCAGAAGGACCTTAAGAAGGAATTAGAAAGATGAGAGAACTAAATGCACGTGACTTGTAGAAGGGAGTTTGAAGACTGGGAGAGAACTGCAATATCAGGATGAGATAAGGATTAAAACCTGCCCTTTGGAATTACTAATTAGAAGGTGTAATCTCAAGGACTAGATAGTTGGAGTAGTGAGGTGGGATCAGAAACCAGACTGTTTGGAGACAAGATCTGAGTGGAAAGTGGGTGTAATGGAGTTGTTGTTTTTTAGGTTGGTAATTTTGAGCATATATGTAGGAGAGAAGAAGACAGTTAATAGAAAGACAAAGAAGATACACTGAAGCCGGAGGAAATACTTACTGTTACAGAGCTCCTGAAGAGAAGGGAAGGTTTTAATGGGGAGAATGGATGAATAGTGAGGCCATGGCTGTCCTCTCTGGGACTGAAGAGAACCCAGTAAGAATGGATGTGGTGTAGATAAGACTGTGAGTATGGGCAGAAGGTGAGTGGAATGATACCGTGGCATGATTTGGAATCAGCCATGAGAAAAATGCAAGGAAAAAAACGAATAACGAGAATGAGTTAAAGAGCAGGGACAAGAATTTGAAAGTTGTGGTCTGAGGCCCTCCATTTTTGTGTGTGCACGTATGCTCATGTATATCATGCCAGAGAATAAAGCAAGTATTGATGGAGGATAATAGAATGTGATTTCAGTCTAGCTTTGAGCTCAGAAAAGGGAGGAAAAGATGTTCTTAGCTAAGCTTTTAATGATGGACGAAGTTTAAGAGGCAGTTAAGTACCTGTAGTACAGAACACTTAACTGCCAGGTATAGGAAGATGACTAGCATGGTCGCTGTCTTATTAGAAGCTTACATTTTAAGGGTAAGACATACAACATAAAAAATAAACATAATACAATGTTAGAAGCACTGTTAAAAGATTTATAGGTAGTTACCTGAAAACTGTGTTCATCTCTTGGTGGGTGTTGAACCAAAAGATACAACCAGGCCGAAGATCAGGAGAAGAAAGGATTTATTACTTGTAGCAAGTAAGGAGAGCACCTGAGAGCTTTCCCAAAGCAGTGTCTCCCCAAACAGCAAAATTGGGGAAGTTTTAAGTTAAGCTGCATTTTATGAAGGGGCTTGGGTTATTGACAGAATCCAGACTGTAGCTGACTGAAGTTGCGAGGGGCAGAAAAGATCAACATTGCCATCCCGTAGGTTCTGGTCGATCTGGCGGTTGAACACTGCAGTCTCATCTTTACCATTGAAACTGAACTGGGAGTCTTTATAACTGATATGGTCGAATATCTTACGAACTGATATCTTTACTTTTATTGACTATCTTATGAACTGGTATCTTTACTGATATCTTATGAACTGGTATCTTTACAACAGTAAAATTGTAACAGTAAAACTGACTGTTAGCAGTTACTTTTCTTGACTGATAACAGTTTATTCCTACATTCTTTTGTTTCCATAAGATTCTTAATTACTGAGACCTGTTCAGAGATAAGCATTGTGGCCAAGTTTAGGTCACAAGATGACTTAAGCTAAAAATGGCATCTCTTATGTCAAGAGAGCCATGCCTGTTCTCTTTCTCCAGGGACCCCCCACTTCATCTGCTTACAGTAGTGCTACAGGATTGGAGAAGAATAAAGGATTGATTATGCATGGGTTGAGAAGATCAGGGAAAACCACAGAATAGAGGAAAAAAGGATGTTCTGGGGAGAAAGAATGTTCAGTTGGCTTTTTTTCCTTTCTGCTTGGCCAGTTTGGTTTTTTCATATGACAACCAAGGGAAACAAAGCACATATTTTTTTAAAAATGCATTCCTCAAAATAGTACTGGATAAAATCTACTTTGTCCTCGGCAAAATTATAGAACAAGTTGTTTGTAAGCATTTGGAAAAAAGAAGTAACAGCTAAGTCAATATATACTAACCAAATCTCATTTCCTAATTAGATTGACTTGTAAGTTGGGACATCTCTTCCTAATGTGTCAGTGGGCTTGGATGTGTCTGAGAGCGTGTTTGTCCACCCCAGAGCCCTGGGCCAGTTGCCTCTTGCCTCAGGCTGCTTCCTTCTTGTTACCTCAACATCTGTTTGTCCCAAAGTGCCTATAAAATAATGTTTTCTATGTGGACCATGATATGAAACTGATAAGAAACCTCTGAGTTAGGGACTATCACAGAATGTATGTTGGTTTAAGCAAGGCACATAAGACACATAAGAGGAACCATGAGCTGGGTAATAATTCAGCTACATAAGTTGATAGCTGGTTGATGAGTCAGGCCCTGATTGTTAATTAATAGTCCATTTAAACGGTGGTCTCTAACGCCGTACCACAAAGCTTTCTTTGCTGGTAGCCCTAGCCCCCTCAGCACATTTTTTCAACAACTTGAATGAAAACATGAGAGATGTAGCTCTCAGTTTCAAGGATAATAAAATACTGACTGAGGTAGGGCTAACTAACACATTAGGTGCATTGATTCAAACATCGGAAAGAACAAAGCCAACTGGATGAAATTTAATGTAAACCAGTATTAAAATCTATTAAGTTTAGAAACAACTCTAAATTATTAACTGTTAGTATATATAAGCATTATATGTGTTTCCCTGGTGGATCAGTGGTAGAGAATCTGCCTGCCAGTACAGGAGATGCAGGTTCAATCCCTGGAAGATTCCCCTGGAGAAGAAAATGGCAACCCACTCCAGTATTCTTGCCTGGGAAATCCCATGGATAGAGGAACCTGGCAGGCTACAGTCCATGGAGTCACAAAAGGATCAGACACAACTGAGCAACTAAACAACAACAAACATTATGTAGACCAAAATTTATAATTAAAAAACATTTCTGTTTCATTTCAGAGAACAAATATGATTATCTTCCAACTACTGTGAATGTGTGCTCAGAACTGGTAAAGCTGGTTTTCTGTGCACTTGTGTCATTCTGGGTTTTAAAGAAAGGTGAGTCTTGACATGGTACTATATAACTGGTTAAAAATCAGAGGATCAAAAAATTTTAAAACTGAAAGGAACATTTTATGTCAGTTAGCCTAGCCCATTAATTGTATATATGAGGATGCGGAGATACAAATAGAAGTACGATTACCCATGTTTGGCAGGTAAGGAACAGGCTCAAACAGAAAGTGTGAGGTGGTGCTGGGTAGGAGGGGTCAGAGCTCCAGCTGTCCTAGCATCCTGTCCACTCTGTCTCTTGACTTGTTCCTGTGGTGTGTCCCATAGGGAGTAAGTTTGTATTCAAGTTCAGGATCATCTAAATCGCTGCTGTCTAACTTGATATGTAGCGTACTGGGCAGCAGTCTTCATTTCCTTTAGGGCAGGCGGCATACCACTTTGAAGTCAGAGAAACTATATTCTGGGGCAGATTATTTTACTTTTCTGAGTTCCAGTTTCATTAGCTATCAAATAAGGGTACTAATCCTTCCTCACATCTAAAGTAAGTAGCCTTTTGTGGCTATTAATTCTCCAGTTACTGAACCTTACCTCTCTTCTACTTTGGTCTGCCTTCCCACATCAGGTAAACAGAGAACTTTAGACTGCTAAAGGCTTGCCCCAAAAGATGTCTTTTCATTTTCTAAAGTTTCAGTCTGCGACGTTTCTAGTTGGTAAAATACATTTCTTATCTCATAAAATTTATGTGTTATTTACTAGGGCTTAAATTTAAATGGACTTCTGTCTTTTCATTTTATTTTACATTCTCTGTTATAGTACCTTGCTAAGTTTTTGGAAACCTAGAGATAGGATAATAACTCATACTAGGATGAGTAAAAGTTAATTTTATCTACTCCCCTCTATTTAAGTTTTAGTTCGTATCTCCCTTTTGTGATTCCCTCCCCCTCCTCCCCTCACATAGCCCCGCAGGGTAAAAAAAATTCCAGCACGAGTGATTGATTTTTCTTTCCACTTAAAAATTTTAACTTGTTGATCTCTTTTGGCTTTATGCTCAGAGTAGTAAGAGAAACTAAAGGTATCCTGAGTTGCATTCTTCAATGATACATCTATCTCAGGTTAGCAGAAATTAAGAAAATCATAATTCCTAAGGTGTTGCTGATACCAATGATGGGCACAGTGGTGGGGTGAAGAAAGACAGTAATGAAATCCTGTGTTGTCCTTGATTTCTCAAGACTAATAGTCACTTATGAAAGCAATTTGTTAAGCCTCTTTTAAAGAATTGTGTCAGGAGTCAATATAAGTTACTTCCTCTAAAAGTATGTGCATTCTTATCAAGGTCATATATTTATTGCTGTATTTCTTTCTCCAGAAGATCATCACAATAGAAAGTTGAGATGTGGTTCCTGGAAGGAATTCTTTAATTTCATGAAGTGGTCCATTCCTGCCTTTCTTTATTTCCTGGATAATTTGATTGTCTTCTATGTCCTTTCCTATCTTCAGCCTGTAAGTAAATAATGACAAAGAAAACAGCACTGAAAAGACAAGAGAAATGAATCCCAGAACTAACCTTTTTCTCTTTTTCAGTTGTTTTCCTTACCTTTGTTAGTTTCTCATTGCCTCACTGGCCTTCCTAAGGTTTTACCAGAATCATCTGAGCACAGCCAATCCACTTGCCAGACTCTCCCACTGTGAAAGATAACTGTATTACACTGTGCTGACTGATCTGAGGGAGCTGCTTCCTGATCCCTGAATCTAGAGCCATCTCTGTCTGTGTAATCTTAACCTATCTGCCTATTTTCTGAGCCATCCTGTGGTCACACACCTCTAATGCTAATCTCAATACCCAGGACCTCCAAGCTGACTCCAGTGTTCAACTCAGAAAATTATATTCTCAGTGTACCGCTCTTATACTTGTTTTAATGTGGCTGATGTGTGTTCTATTGGTATGATTGTCTTTCTGTGCTAGTCCTGTCATTTAACCAACAAGTTGTTTAAGGGTAGAGATTCTATCCTCCCAATCTAAATGCTGTCCATGACTGATAATACTAGAAATGCTTTTTATCTCTCCTGGCATTCCCTGTGCCAATTTAGAGAGCCACTAGTAATCAGAATTAAACTTTGGTCTTCTGCTTTTGGAGCAGGAAGTGGGAACCCACTCCAGTATTCTTTGCCTGGAGGATTTCATAGATAGAGGAACCTGACGGGCTACAGTCCATGGGGTCTCAAAC
Source organism: Ovis canadensis (assembly GCF_042477335.2). NCBI lineage: Eukaryota > Metazoa > Chordata > Mammalia > Artiodactyla > Bovidae > Ovis > Ovis canadensis. The sequence continues at coordinate 180,640,283 of NC_091245.1, forward strand.
AGTTAGACATGACTGAGCGATTAACATACACTTCTGCTTTTACTTATTATTCGTTTGGGATCACATGTATTTTTTCCTCTCTATAACTTTATCTTATAAAATGAAGGTTTCTGTTGCTGTACTTAACAAAATGTGTTTTATTTTCAAGAGCAAATTCATTCATTTTGATTATAAGTAGGATTTCTGTTGACACTAATCCTGTGTTTGAAGCCTCTTTGCTGCTGCTGCTGCTAAGTCGCTTCAGTCGTGTCTGACTCTGTGTGACCCCATAGACGGCAGTCCGCCAGGCTCCCCCGTCCCTGGGATTCTCCAGGCAAGAACACTGGAGTGGGGTGCCATTTCCTTCTCCGTTGAAGCCTCTTTAGGTATAGCCAAATCAGTTTGAGAGTGGGGTGAAAAGGGGCGTTCAAGAAGGCACTGAGGTAGAGAACAGGAGTTTGATTCTTTTGCACAGTTTAGAAGATTAGAACCAGGCAAAACCAAACTGCTTGATAAAAATAGAATATGTTACCATACTAGCCAAAAGGCAAGGACCTGGACCAGAGGAGCACCTGAAGTTCCTTCACCTGTGGTCCACTTTCTTAGTAAGGGTTCCTTGCATCTAAACTGTGTCCTTCTAAATTCTTTCACTTTTGTTTTTCAGATCTAAGAATTCCTGTACCCAACGACATAATTTTTCACATTCAACAAGTATATGTTTGTTGTGTTTCGTTGTTATCTAACAGACTAGATCTAAATTTATACCACTTTGCTAAACCCCCAGTACTGAAGCAAGATTGCAGCTTCCTGTTCTTACAACTTATTGCTTTGCTCTTCCTTCCTGATCGTTTACAACCACAGATACTACAAAATAAATCCCTTGGCACTCATAGTCTGTGTATTGCTGTGCCCAAGCCTAGTGGGAAAGAATTAGAGATGCATGGCAGTTTGGGGGCAAAGAGCTCTGATATTTTGTTTATTCTGTACTACTGCCTGGACAGAATGGATACATTGCCCCAGGCCAGCGGGCTGTTTCACTGTGGACCTTTGCACTGCTGTTACTGTGACTTATCAGAGCCACCACTTTCCAACTTACCAGCCACATACTTTTCTCATCTCCTCTTAACCAGGGGTTCGCAAGCATTCATCTACAGAGAAAACCTTAAAATAATGGTTCCCATAAAAATGGAGTGGAAAAAGAGCAATGTTGTATTCTTGGAGTTTTTGCTAGTTTTTATTGGATTTACTCATTTCTCTCATTCAGCTGTATGTTAGTCATGTTTACTGGTTGTATAGATTGTGGAAATTCTTTAGGGTTTAATCAATGTAAAGTGACAGGAGGAAGGCAGTAGGACTTGTTTTTAAAAATAATTAACATTGTCAGATCCAGTTATGAGGATAGTGATAAATTTCATACTTTCTGGGCCAAAATGTACATATATTCAGATTAATATTCTCATGTGCAATTTGACTAAATTCAGAGAAACAAACCTTTATAAAAATCTGGCTAGCACTTTTCTAATTTCTTCCCATTGTTCAGAACAATGGGAATAAATCCAAAGGACTGTCAAGTATGAGTTTGGTAATGAATCACTGATATTGAATCACTGTATTTCAACCAAGTAAATTGATTTCATTCTAGAACATTAAAAATGCTTAAAAACCTATACCTCTATCTTCCTAATGTATAAATGAGCCTAACAGTACTTGCCTTTTCTTTCTACCCACAGAATCAGCATTAAAAGACTATGTAAATCTCTTTGAGAGCTTGAAAAAATATGCTTTATAGTCATGATAACCATTATTTCTGGACTTAAACCTTTAGAGTTTATAAGTATTTCCAGATCTGCTCATACAGATTGTTACTCAGGCATTTGCTGAACTTCACATTTCAACAGCCTGTACGATGATTTGATCATATCTGCATAAATTCAACCAGCAATAAAAATAGAATTTAATCCTCTAGTGAAGTAGTTGCCCTAATAACCCCCCTGGGTTTTGACCAAAAAGCTCTTTTTGTCAGGTGAACTTGCACCCAGCTGGGAGATTTCTGAGGTCAGTGCTTTGTTTGGATTGTAACTCTATCTTCTCTTTCTTTCTAGGCCATGGCTGTTATCTTCTCAAATTTTAGCATTATAACAACAGCTCTCCTATTCAGGATAGTGCTGAAGTAAGTAACATGTTGTGAAAGCATATATCATAAAGTAGCACCGCCTTGTTTCAGATGATATACCCTCTGAATCCCAAGGCTGGGATTTTATTGCTAATTGGCATTGTGTATTGGGCAGGTTGTCTAACCCATCTGGAAAGCAGCTACAGTGGTAGCCTGCGATTCAGTGTTTGAAATGTTTTTCCTTAGCATCTTAAAAAAAGAGACGAATGACTAGATTTTAATTATTTTAATTTTTAGTGCCAAATTTTCAACAAAGAATTCACTAGCTTTTTTCTTTTTTTAAACAGAATCTATGTACGTTAATAGGGAACCAAGAAGTTCCTAAAATTAATATATTTGTTATTTGGAGTTTGGAGATGATAAAAAGTGACAAATTGTTTTTATTAAAGTCCTTGAGATAAGTATATTATTTAAGCTTTAACTGGCAGAGGATTTGCATCAAGTTTAAATTGGCTGTGCTGCAAAGCAAAGGGCAGAATGTCCTAAGGTGATAAAGGATCTGGGTACTTAACTCCGGTTTAATTTGTTATTTAATGATGGTGGTGATGATGGAAAATAAAGTAACTTTTTGTTATATTTGTTGTGATGGTTTTAATTTTACATTCACTTTCTGTTTTTAATTTCTTTCTTAGTGTACTGTGACAGAGTGTTTTCATAATTGATGTGCACAGAAGGGTGAAAGGCTTGGTACATAGGCACTCAGCAGTCATTTGTGGAATTCCTTGATGCATTCGGTTTAGAAATTATATGATATTCTTGAAAGATTTTCTTTTACCTTGAGGAAGCATTCAGTTTAATGCTTGATGTAAGATATGGGAGAAAAAATGAACATAGCATGTCAACCAGTTTAAATGTAGAGTAACTGAAATGTGCTTTTTGATCACTCTCTTCATTTATGAATTGTGAGAATAATTCAGTCCAACTAGTAAGTAAAGAATGCTAATCCAAAAACATTTTATAGTCTTTAAAGTCAGCATGAATGTCACTTAGTAGGATAAAAGTTGGCTTCTGAGGAGACATATGTAAGCAATTATATTTTTATATTGAGTACTGTGATAATATCGAGATTCATTTCCATAAAGGAAAAAATACTGGCTCTGACACACAAAAAGGCTCACTATTAGGGGAGCAGTGGTTTCAAAAACATGCACTTTTTGTTTTGTTTTGTTTTACTTTTAAGTTTAAAAAATGTTTTTTCCTATGATATGACAGTTTATGAGTATGCATGGTGTTACTATGTAATGCTTAAGTATTATACCAAAATTATATTAATTTAAAACTGATTTTATCAAAAAGAAGGGTAAAAGTATGTTATTGCCTGGCTTGAGATTGGCCAGTAGCTCTAGCTGTGCCCCAAGTTGGTTGGTTGCTTTTTTTTAGTGACTCCAGAACATGAACAGGGCCATAGGCTGAGATGAGGGCCACTTGGAAAAGCCCTGCCCAGGGTGCCCTGACTGCCATGTGGGCAGCCATGCGGGGAGGCTTTCCATCAGGCAGTGACCAGAAAACCCTAAGGCCTCCACAGGGCCTCTCCACCCGATTTTAACTTAATCCCATAAGGACCACTAATGGTAGGTGCAGTTAGACTGGGTCTGCCTGGAGCCTGGAGCCACTAAGCATTTTGCAGCCTTTGGGCAGCTCCCCTTGGCTGCAGAGGAGGGAGTCTAGGTGAATAGGCTGGGGGCGGTGGGGCAAACGACATTATGAACTATAGTTCAAACTTTTTTTTTTTTCATGTATTTTACCTTTTAATATTCAAAGCAGTAATGATTCTTAGGCATTTGTTTACTTTGTTGTTAGTATCTTTTTTTTTTTTAAGCTTTATATTTTGTATTGGGGTATAGCTGATTAACAGTGTTATGATAGTTTCGGGTGAACAGCGAAGGGACTCAGCCATGCATAGTATGTGTATCCATTCTTCCCCAAACATCTCTCCCATCCAGGCTATACAGTAGGTCCTTGTTGGTTATCCATTTTAAATATGGCAGTGTGTACATGTCCATCCCAAACTCCCTAGGATCCGTTCACTCCATTCTTTCCCTCTGCAACTGTAAGTTCATTCTCTAAGTTTGTGAATATCTCTTTGTTTTGAATACTTAGAAGTTACTTGGTAAAGAAACAATAAATCACTCCATTTTTATTATTTCCAGGAGCTTTAATTTAGTTCCCAGAGTAAGTCTTAGTTTGAGTAATTAACAAATCAGCCCTGAACTTACTTAAAATAATAGAGCTAAAATATAATAAATCTAATAATATATTTTACGGAAATACCTTTTAAGTATTACCTGTTAATTTTAAAGTCAACTTTGTTCTGTTTTGATCTTTTTATTGGTGGTAATGTATGTTGCTTGTTTTCCCCTATGTAACTTAATTTTTGTGACTTTTTGATGGTCTTTCGCAATAAAATTTTGACCTAAAAATAGTTTGAGTTTTATCACAAGTTCTTAATTTGTTTGCCATAAATAACTCATTTAGAATATTGAAGATCTTGTCTTATAGTTGACTCTGGCAAAGCCATCAAATACCTTTCCCATACAGGTAAAGAGTATAAGGCTATACAGGTAGAAAAAAAAAAAAAACAAGTCCGATGACTAATGCAGGAATATACTTGTAAGAATTTGAAAGTGAGAAAAAGAAAACTACCACTATCCAAATGTCTTATTCTAAACCCCATGTGAATGCATAGATTCCCTCTTTGAAGTATAATTAATGATTCAAAGTGGAAATATAATGAGCATGCCTCAAAGCCCCATTGGTTTGCTCTTAAGGCTTGGTAGAGTTGTATAATCTTGTTTGCTAGGCTTTAGGGAATAATATTTCAACCTGAACATTGAGATTTGGGAACAGAACCAGGAACAGCACTTACTTTTACCTAAAAAATGTATATGAATTTCTCTGATTTCTTCAAAGGGCAGGGGAAGAAATTATTTAAAAACACATTTTGAAACTTTGATGGGTATCTTGGAAGTTGTGGTAAACTTTACTTTCAGAAGTAGCAGGAAAAACAGAAGTGCCACTCAGTAATATAAGCATTTCCCCAAAACCATTCACTCACATGATAACTATTTTTTATAATTTCTCATGATAAGTATGTCACTGGTCATCCTCTGTGCTAATTAGAAAGGTATGATGTGTGGTTTCTTGAAAAAAAGTATTTTTCCACTTAAATGTTTTCTTGCTCTGCCTTGGTTTACCACCAAATATGGTATATATATGTATTGTGTATATGTGTGTGTGCATATATATACACACTTTAGAAAATATAACTTAAGATATGTGAGTTTCCATTCATCATTCCTTTGATGAAGAGCTAAGGCCTTTCCTTTGTGTATATCTGGGATTTGCTGATAGGAGTTCTTTGGCTTTCTTGCTTGAACCTACCTTCATTACACATCATCCATGGTTTCCAGTTCCAGTTTCTTTAAAGTCGAACAAGCCTTAAAAATATTTTTATAGTAGATTCTTTATTATTCATTCCTCAATCTTACAACTCACCTGCACCTAATTCAAAGGCAGTTTTTTTTTTAATCTTGTGATTTGCCTTTAATCTTCCTAAAGCTTTCAACTTAGTTTTCATAAAAGTAGCAATCCTTTTCTTTCACACATAATATATGGTTTCTATAATCATTAAAATATATGATTAGAATAATGAGCTCACCTGGCAAAAACAAGTTTTGAAATGGATACTTTTTGAGCAAAAAGTTCACTTGGGAGGAAAGGCCCTCGGGTTCAGCAGGCAGCCTTCCAGTCAGCAGCCTTCAGCTCCACACACCAATCTGAATGTTTCACAGAGCAGTGGAGAGGTCAGTTGAGTGTCTGCTGTTGTTCTGTTTCAAACTTGTGTCCGACTCTGCAACCGCATGGACTGCATCTCGCCAGTCTTCCCTGTCCTTCACTATCTCCCTGAGTTTGCTCAAACTCATGTCCATTGACTTGGTGATGCCATCCAACCGTCTTATCCTCTGTTGCCCTTTTCTCCTCTTGCCCTCAATCTTTCCCAGCATCAGGGTCTTTTCCAGTGAGTCGGCGTTTTGCTCAAGTGAGGTGACCAAAAGTATTAGAGCTTCAGCTTCTGCATGAGTCCATTCCCTAAACTGAGGAGGACTCTTCTGGGCATAATCAGTCATCATTTCTAAGAGCACAGATTGTTAGCTCACTTTACAGAATAACTTACTGTTATATTTTCTTTGCTGAAAATCTATTTTCAGCCTAGTCCTTAGTAATTTTTAACCTTCCCCAGAACATTTTTAATGAGTAATTACTTGTATTAGGTACCATTTAGCTTGTATAAGGCTTTACTTTCTTTGGTTCTTTTTCCTCATTGTCAATATTAGTGAAAATTCTGTAGCTTCTAAAGGACCTGTAGAGTATTATCATTGTCTCTTTTTATCTTGATGCATAGTAATTGCTTATATGATGATTCTTATAAATTAAGTGCTTATCTGTGTCTTTTCAGTTTCCATCACATTAGCTTTCTACCAGTGAAGGTGTGCCACTTGCACCTTCAGAAATGTGACTAGTTAACCGTTTTTGACCTCATGAAGTAAGACTATGCTAGTCCAATCACTAAGTGCTAGATCTGGTTATTTGAAAGTGTCTGCACAAGAATATATGATAATATGATCAGATAGTGCTGCCTTTAAGACTGTGTAGTTAGTTAGCAGTTTCACAGCATGAAACTCCATGGAAGCATTGGTGAGATCAAACATGTATTCTCATATAGGCATACTGGGTACTCAGAATTGTATTGATATCCGGGAGGAGGACTTAACAAAACCATGACTCGGACTGCTTCCTTGCTCTCATGAATATATGACCTTAGTGAAGTCAGTTAACCTCTGAGAACACCATTTCCTGCCCTAGAACAAACCGCCTGACCCATGGTAGATGCTCAACAAATGCTCCAGAATTCTTCTAGTTCTCACCTGTTGCTTTACACGTCTGCCTTTGTTTATGTTGCTCTATATTCTTGGTATCCCTCTTCTTCATCTGACTGACTGATCTTCAAACTTGAAGATGTTGTCACCTCCAGAAGCCTCCTTGGCTGTTCCCACCTGACTGCCATCCTCTTCTTTCCTTAGTCAATGTACATTCTTTTAGCCTTTACATAGACTCTTGCCTCTGCCCGGATATATCATCAAGTCTCTTTTCACATGACAAACTTCCATTTATTTTTCATCTTTCAGCTTAAGTGTCATCTCTTCAAAGCAATACCTGATTCTATTTACAGACTCAAGTGTTCCTTCCTAGTTGTACCCTAGTTGTTCTGTGTATCACATGTCAAACATTACATTGTCATCATTTAGGTATGACTCCCTATTAAAGTATAAACTGTTAGAGAATGGAGACCAAGTCTTTTTTCTCTTTGCAGAATGCCTGGCACATAGTTGCTACTCATTAAATGTCTGTTAAACTGAATTCAGAAGATGGAATAATAATCATTACATCCTCTTTTTCTCAAAATGTGTTGTTGGACAAAGTAAATGAATACTTTGTCAACTGAAACACTAAAATATATATATATATATATGTATGTTTTAACTTGTCTTATCCAACAGTAGTTTGGGGTATAATACCTTATGATGAGGCTGTGGATCAGGGAGCTAGCTTCCTCAAATCATTTCTGGATCATGGATACTTTCGAAAATTTGACAGAGCTTTTAAGGGTCTCCTGGAGAGGGTGGGGAAGGCCAGAAATTCACCTATGTATTATGGAACCTTTGGCACACACTGTAAGAATTCACAGAAAAGTTCATCACATTTTCTTCCAATTCATGGAAACTAGACTAAGAATTCCTGCTTTAATGTACTTTATTCCCAGGTAAAAAGTGATTGTACCAAACAACTAAGATCAGCTCTCAAGGTAGAAAGGAGACTTGGTTAAACATAAAAGTTAGAAGGAAATTTACAATGTGAAGATCCCCTGAAGGAGGAAATGGCAGTTCACTCCAGTAATCTTCCCTGGATGATTCCATGGACAGAGGAGCCTAGGGGAGGTTGCAAAGGAGTCAGATATGACTGAGCGACTAAGCAACACCTAGGAGAAATGACTGGATGGCCTTAAGGGACAATTACTCTAAAAAGTGAATAAAAATAAGTTCAGGAAGCAGACTCACCCAACAGGTTTCCTTTGAACTTGAATTGTATAGAATGCTAGCAAAAATGGTGTGGTTCAGGCAACCAAATACTCAAGTAATTGAGTTTTCAATAGAAACAGTTGATGTGGGAGGGGAGAAAATGAGTAATTAAAAATCTCCTTTTTCATCTTTGAACAGGAGACATCTAAATGGGATACAGTGGGCTTCCCTCCTGATTCTGTTTTTGTCTATTGTGGCCCTCACTTCTGGGACTGAGACCTCACAGCATAGCCTGGCAGGACATGGATTTCATCATGACGCCCTCTTCAGCCCATCCAATTCCTGTCTTCTCTTCAGAAGTGAGTGTCCCAGCAAAGACAATTGCACAGCAAAGGAGTGGACATTTTCTGAAGCTCGGTGGAACACGACGGCCAGAGTTTTCAGTCACATCCGTCTTGGCTTGGGCCATGTTCTTATTATAGTCCAGTGTTTTATTTCTTCGATGGCCAATATCTATAATGAAAAGATACTGAAGGAAGGGAACCAAATCACCGAAAGCATTTTCATACAGAACAGCAAACTCTATTTCTTTGGTGTTCTTTTTAATGGACTGACCCTGGGCCTTCAGAGCGGTAACCGTGATCAGATTAAGAATTGTGGGATTTTTTATGGCCACAATGCATTCTCAGTAGCCCTTATTTTTGTAACTGCATTCCAGGGCCTCTCAGTGGCCTTTATTCTGAAGTTCCTGGATAACATGTTCCATGTCTTGATGGCACAGGTCACCACTGTTGTCATCACAGCGGTGTCTGTCTTGGTCTTTAACTTCAGGCCCTCCCTGGAGTTTTTCTTAGAAGCCCCATCAGTTCTTCTTGCAATACTTATTTACAATGCCAGCAATCCTCAAGGTGTGGAATACGTACCTAGGAAAGAGAGGATTCGAGATCTAAGTGGCACTCTTTGGGAGCGCTCCAGTGGGGTAAGTTTGTGAAGATGCTGCTGCTTCCCAAATTCAAAGCATGGTTATGCAAGAAAAGAAATAGATCAGGGCTGTTTTATCACAGGACATATCTGATCTCTGTGAGTTTAAAAAATCATTCAACATTTGTTGGACTCCTTGTGTGTAAGGGCTCATGATAGTACTGTCAGGGGTTGAAAAAAATTATAAATCGGAGTGTCAAGGGCCTTACACATTAGCTGTATCATAGAATATTATAGAGTCATAGAGCCAGAGATGCTTCATAGGTTATCTTGTCTAGTCTCCATAGTTTTACAATGAAGAACCAGACTCTAAGAGGCTCACTGGGTGACAGATGGTAAACTTGTAACAACCCCATGAGGTCTGACTCCTTATCCAGTCATTACTCTTCTCACTTCACCATAGTTGAGGAAAAAAGCTTCTTTGATAAGAAAAGTTGATCTTCAACATTAGTAAGTCTTGTTAAATGTATCACCAAATTGAAAGCCTGGCTGCTTCCATTTCTTGATAGTTACTCATAAACCAGAGTGTTCCTGAAGGACTTGCCTTGTTTATCTCACTAAGAAGGTGGTCCCCAAAAGGATCTCTGCAGGTTGACCAAAACTGTTTTCTAGAAAAGTACATATGCAGTTATTCTGAATATTCTTCTAAGTGCTTATAATTGTTTTAGGAAGGTCTGCCAGTCATACTATTAGCAAATGAATAGTGATCTTTTGAAGGTTCAAGTTAGGAGTTAGATACATGTTTAAATAAAACATGAGATAGAGTCCTCTATCTAGGTTTAAATTTACAGTTCTCATGAACCCATGAGATAGTTCGCATAATAAACATACTTTGTGTGATAGTTCATACAATGAACATTTTACTCTGAGACAAAGTTAGCTTATTGCTTATTAGAGTTCCTGGCAAAACTTCCCTCATTAATGCCTCTGAAGTGATGATATGACAGATTCTTAAGATGGAAAAACAAGAAGCCTGCTTTGATCTTAGTCAGAGTATAGATTTATAAATTCTGTGTTCTTTTCCAAAGGTCTAATAACACCATTTGCCCTACTTTTTTAGGTAAAAGAAAATGAATTTAGGTAACAACACCTAGTTTATACCTATTTCTGCAACCTTTAGTCATTTCCCTTCAGGACCAGCAGAGGGCACGCTTTACTTTGCTCTTGTTAACTTTGAAATTCAAATACATTGAAGTGCATTCTAATTTTTATGATCTCATTATATATCTAAAATTAACTTTCCAAGAATAAGTATTTCATTTCATTTAGCCAGATTATAGTTTAATTAAATAAGATCCATGATTTGTTAGTAAAGGTTCTTGTTAGTAGTCATTGAAAATGGAGCATTTCTAGTTTTGTCCTAATTAATTACTTATTTCATATTTCCTTTTAGGATGGAGAAGAACTGGAAAGACTTACCAAACCCAAGAGTGATGTTGAATCAGATGAAGATACTTTCTAAGTGGTACCCAAATAGTTGGCAGCTCTCACAAACACTTTCACTCTGTGTGATAATTATCTTTTCACTTTGATAAACCAAGAACATTTCTAAAGCATAAAACTCTTTGCATATATCTAACCATTCCCAAAATAATTCCAACCAAAGCTTAGAGGACCTAAAGACTAAAAAGTTCTAAGGAACTTACAGAAGAGTAATAGTATGGAGACTGCATTAATGACGTGGTACTTAGTACATTGTGGGCTTACCAGGTGACACAGTGATAAAGAATCCATTACAGGAGATGTGGGTTCGATCCCAGGGTTGAGAAGATCCCCAGGAGTAGGAAATGGCAACCTGCTCCAGTACTCTTGCCTGGACAATTCTTTGGACAGAGGAGCCAGGTAGGCTGTAGTTCATGGGGTCTCAAAGAGTAAGTCAAGATATATTTGCAGATTATTTTCCTCTTCCTCCATTCCAAAAAAACCTTGTGATAATCATGTTAGCTTTACCCTATAAGCATACAAATACAGGTCAGTTTGCCAGATTTTCATAATTGTGTGGTTCTGCTCTGCATGCCATAGTCTTCCCTTTTTTATCATCATAAATGTCACTTAGGTAGTCCTTTGAATTTTGAGGTCATGGAGATAGTCATTTTGTAATTAAAAAGCAGTGTGACTCTTTGTAAAAATTTGATTGAAGGCCACAACATAGGTTTGAGAATAATGTAGTCTGTGCTAAATATTTTGCCAAAGAAACAAAATTTTGAACAAAAATCTCAGAATTTTAATTTTTAGGAATTTTCAGGGAATTTTAGTTTTAGTGATTTATCCTTTGATGTTTTTCTATACACAAAAAGCTTCAGTTTAGGTGAAAGTTGGTTTCCAGTCCTCAGTTATCTCTTGTATTTTATATCAGTTACAGCTGTGATGGGTTTTTTCTCCACAGTTTGAGCATGTCACTTTTGGATTATTCTATTTCAGAGAACTAATAAGCCACTTTTATTAGTTATTAAATAGAAGTTATGATTATTATATATATTTATAGCATATTCTGTTCCTAAAGGTTAAGCCACTGGCTTCAGATCCTGCCAGATTGTTGGTAAGACTAGGTGCCGAACACTTCCTTTTAAAAGGGTCACTCTGCAAACAAATGACTTTTACTGAACTATGAATAGTGTTACTCTAAAAAGAGGAAGGCTAGTCATAAATAAAGCACTTTATGGTAACTTATTTCACACTTAAACTGCATGGTATTTTTAGAGGTGTTTTTGCATGCATCCAATTGAGTCTATGAGTTAGAAAAGTCAGGTGATAGGTAATTTAAAAATGAGGAAACAAATGATTTGCCCAAGACTGTATAGCTGGATGGCGATAGGACAAGAGCTGACTTCAGCTAATAGGCCTGTGTGTTTACAGAGTACTGTAAATATGAGCTTTAAGGTGTCATTTTCATACAGTTTGTATGTCTTTTTTCCCCCTAATTTTCATGTAGATAAATATAATGCTATTAATCCATCTGTGATAGCCAGAATAATATGAATGGCAAGAATTGGTGGAAATTTATAAATAAAATAATTATTAAACCCTTACCTTGTGTTGCCACTTTATCATATGAGGTGGAATACAGAGTATTTTTAATTTCAAAAGTTTTAAAACTTTCAGGAGATCTTGACTTCTGAGAATAACAAAATTCTTACCTTAGTAATAGCTTTTCTATCAGAGTACTGTGAGCAGGAAGGTTACCTTATTATGGCAGTTCATTTTAAAGGCAAAGAAAATCAGCTCTAGGAAGACCTCACTTTGAAGAAATATAGCATACAAAACATACTTATGAGACAGATAAAATTGCAACAATATTATTTGTGAAGGTATTGCTTACAGAATATATTAAATAGCAGATTCCACTATTTCATAGAGATTGGTTTCCTCATTCACAGTTACTTTTTTTCACCGTCTTCAGGAAAGCATTGCTTGCCTAAAGTAAGGTTTACTTGTGCTAACTTACAAATTAGAAGGAAGGAGCGGGAACTGAATAAAATGTGAAGTTCTGATATGGATGCACTGGAGTATAGTTGACCCCTCAACATGGTTAACCTGCGTGGGTCAACTTACATGCAGATTTTTTTCCCCAATAAATACGGTACTATATGATCACTGGTTGGTTGAATCCTCAGATACATAACTGAAGAAATGAAGGGCAGTCTGTGGGACTTGAGCATCCTCAGCTTTTGGTATCCTCAGTAGGTCCTGGAACAAATCTCCTGCAGATCCCAAGGGACACCTGTACTTTGTGGGTGCTACTGTTTGAATAATAAGAGAATAATTCTCTTCATACCTTCGTAAAGTAAAAAGTCTAGAAACCACATCTTATCATCTTGGATGTTCCTGTATCAAGTGCATAATCTGAGAAGAACAAAGGTCATGTGGAAAAAAGTAGACTTCTGTTCTAAAGAACAAGTTATGAGGTAATGCTTATTCTCTCCTTCTAAGAAGGCTCTTCTAACAAATGGTACTTTCCAACAATGGAGAGGGCCCTCCTGAAGAGTAATAAAGAGGAGTAGTAAACTCTCCATCACTGAAGTGTTAAGGAGAGAGTCAATCAACTGGATGATTCAGAAGCGATTCTGTCATTGGTATAGAAGTTGGACTAAGTGATTTCCAAGGTCCCTTAGGAGATCAGCCCTGGGATTTCTTTGGAAGGAATGATGCTAAAGCTGAAACTCCAGTACTTTGGCCACCTCATGTGAAGAGTTGACTCATTGGAAAAGACTTTGATGCTGGGAGGGATTGGGGGCAGGAGAAGAAGGGGACGACTGAGGATGAGATGGCTGGATGGCATCACGGACTCGATGGATGCAAGTCTGAGTGAACTCTGGAAGTTGGTGATGGACAGGGAGGCCTGGCGTGCTGCGATTCATGGGGTCGCAAAGAGTCGGATACGACTGAGCTACTGAACTGAACTGAACTTCCTATTTTTAGATACTCTTCTAAGCAGTTATGACCTATAACTAATGCACTGAATCTGCTCTCTCCATAGTTTTTGAATAGCCTTCGGTTGGACCACAAGTTTGTCCTGCAGTGACCTGATTGCAGCTTTGTCACTGGTCCTAGGATCAAACTTCTATCCAGGAATGCACCTAATCCCGAAGGGAAGCAGGGTGTGGCCATTGGTTGTAGAGGGAAAGATGGCTTAGACCCAGGATCCCAAATCCTTAGCCTGCTGTGTCCTGCTGCAGAGGTTTTCAAGGTCCATATGCAGAGGAGGCGCTAAGGAAAGAGTTTTGTTTATAACTAAGGCTTTTTGTGTCTGAATCCTCATGGGGAAGCAACAGCTTGGAGCTGAGTTGGGCCATGTGTGGCTGCAGGGAATCCTGCTCTTGTACAGGCCCAGCCCTGACCCCAAACATACCAGGTCCTCCTTTTACTTAAGTCCTGATTTTTCTTACAAACTCTTACCATTCTAGTATGGAGCAGAGACAGAAAAAGCCAAACCCAAAAGGCTCTCTAAAGCCTAGAGCAAACTTTCTGTAATTGAGTAATATATTTGTTGCTGTTGTTTAGTCACTAAGCCATGTCTGACTCTGCAACCCGTGGACTGTAGCCCGCCAGGCTCCTCTTGTCCATGGAATTTTCCAGGCAAGAATACTGGAGTGGGTTGCCATTTCCTTCTCCAGTAGCTCTATCTGTCCCAGAGATGAAACCTGGGTCTCCTGCATTGGCAGGTGGATTCTTTACCACTGAGTCACCAGGGAAGCCCCTGATAATAAATATCCTCCTTTAAAGGAAAAAAAAAAAAATCCCAGATCTCAAGAGTTAGCCATTTTCTACTTTACTATAAATGCCTACAAACATAAAGTATAAGTGTCTTGCCTATAGCTTTTGTATGAAAACAGAACACTTACAATTAAAGAATAAAGCTATAAATTAACCAGTAAATTTTCAATTCAAATAGTTTAGTGAGAAGGTGCTATTTTGCTCAGATGGACTCAACGATAAGCTCCCTAACAGATCTGTGGAATTTCTGTCCTCACTTGCTGTTTTACTAGCTTCACACTCCATCCTGTCTCTGCCAAGATAACTGAAACCTGCTGACAGTGCTGGTAATACATTTAATCCTGCTGCGATTTATCAATCCATGTCCCCAGCAATCCCATACGGATGTGGTGTGGGTTGAGCTGCCAACTCCCATTGCCCGCAATGCCCTGGAAAGACTTTTAAAACGTCAGCTTTCTGTGTTCCCTGAAGCTTTGAAAGAGCGCACCAATAAAATCGCCTAGGCATGGCACTTTTTTGACAAGTACTTTTCCCCCCACAGTTTTCTTTGTTTCATCTCATCTCTTCTTGATTCACTCCATTTATGTTTTAACCATCTAGGTTTTCAAATTTATTTCCATAGGGATTTATGAATCATTCTCATAATTCTTTTCATTTCCTTTTTTACTCTAGTCTATATTCCTTCTCATTTTTGACTTTGTGTTTGAATAGTGTCTCTTGTCTTTTTAAAAAATAGATCAATGAGCAGTTTCTAAGTAATTTTTACTTTATTAAAGTTTATTATGCCCTGCTTTTCTGAGGTTTAATTTGTTGTTTTTCCATCTTATCTACTTCAAATGCATTTATTTTCTTTCTTGCTTGTTAATGAACATGTTTATAACTAGTAGAAAAATCCCCTGGAAGTAGAGTATATCCCAAACACTTTAAAATATAAAATTGTCATTATTTTTCTAATTCTGTTTTGAGTCAAGAGCAGTGTCATTGAGGATTTTATTCATACTTTTCTTAATTTCTAGTTTTTACATACTTGGTTGGAAGGTGAGATCTATACTCTTCCTGTTATCATTTGCATATTTTATTGAAATTTTTTATTGTTGTTTGACTCATCCTTTGTGTAAAAAGCTTTGAGAAAGTTGATACTGGTTTTATGCCAATTTGAAAGTTTCTTGTCATATTTTAGATTTATTCAACTTACATTTCTAGTCTGTTTCATTGCTAGTATTTACTTTTACATTTTAAAAAGCAAACTTCGAACTTTACATTTATAAAAATGTTTCAACCTCAAAATATGGTCATTGACTCCTTTCATTGAAAAATGTGGAACTTAGGTTATTGCATTTCCTTCCAACTCCCAATTTTTCTTAATAAGCTCTGAGAATTTTATCCAGGTCCACTATAGTGTATTTTATCTATTCTAGGACTCATATGTTTTCATATTACAATCTTTGAAGTTGGGATGTGTTAAGCAATGGCATGTTAATATAGCTGCTGCCTCCTGGCAGTAAGGATGAAATTGTCTTTGCTTACACAAACTGGCATTTGGCATGGGCATACAACTTCTTGATATTTCAGTCAACAAACCACTGAGAGACCATTTGAGGAGAGAATAGAGTCCTGGTTGTTGTATGAACACCTTTTGTGATACCTCCTGGTAAGATCAAGAACATGTCAGCATCAAATTTTACAGAATGAGTGTCAATATCTTGGAAGAAGATCTTGGAGACAGCAAAGAAACTCTCTTAAAATGCTTTAGCATCATCACATCTCTCAATGGTACAGGGAACTATCTGCCTGGAAAACCTCAGACATCTACAACTCTTGAGCGTTAAGAAGTGATTCAAGAGATTCAGGCTGGAAGATGTTTTAGAAATAGTTTAATTTATTTAGCTTGTATTTTCCTTTTTTATGCAATCAGAAAATGCTACATGAGAAATACAAAGTCTTTAAGACTCTTTAAACAAAATAAAAAAGGACAATTTTAAATGACTGGAAAGTAATATATTTAACTAACAGTGTTTCTTAGCATGACACAAAATGGTGGTGCCTCTTAGATTTGAGCTGTCCTGGATATGATGAAATTCAGAAGTTCTTTTTAAAATGATTTATTATGTACCTTTCCTTTCAAGAATTAATAGTTTGCCTTCTAGTTTATAGTTCCAATTATCATAGCTAATTAAACTATTTGTTCACGACATAACTTGCTCATTCATGGCTTTTGAATGCCAATTCATCCCAATAGCTGGGAGCTGTCTTAAAATAGAGTTTTCTCTTCTGAGACTGTCTTTGATAGACTTCCTGAGGTTTTTTTTATTTATTTTTTATTGTCTAATAACTATTAACTGAAATTTTTTTCTAGTCATATTACTGCTCAAAGAGGTTTTGCATTTTTATTACTTTCTAAAACTAATATAAATGATGGCCTATCTGAAAAATCATTCTTGGCACCTTTTTTTCATTAGAAATCTCTTTTTTTTTATCATTTAGTGTTGCTGAGAAGTTGTTTCCCTGCTGTATTATACATGTATGTATTTTTGTATGTATATAGTCTTCCCAGCTGGCTTAGTGGTAAAAAATTCTGCCTGTCAATTCAGGAGACGTGGGTTTGATCTCTGGATTGGGAAGATTTATACGATAAATGCAGTCTTTACGATTCTGGAGAAGTCTTAAAGAAGATCCTCTGGAGAAGGAAATGGCAACCCACTCCAGTATTCTTGCCTGGAAAATCCCATGGACAGAGAACCTAGTGGGCTACAGTCTATGAGTTGCAAAGAGTTGGACATGACTGAGAATACACGCATGGACATACTGTTTGTTTACAAACTTAACATTTGAGTGTCATTCCCCTGCTACAAAGATTTCCCATGTTCATGTATTTGAAAGGACCCACCAGACTCCAGAGAGCGCACTCAAGTAACACTTTTGTGTAAGGCAAAGATACAGGTGCAGCAAGAAGAGTGCAGAAAGGAGAGTGTAGACATTGGGATGCAAGAGAGAAGCCATGCCTAAACTCCCAGGGTCCTTATTATACCGAGACTGCACTGTCTCCAGCTGGAACTACCATGATTTATGGGAGGGATCCTGACTTTGGGAGAGCTCAAAGTAGAATTTCCCAGGATTTTTATGCCTCTCTAGCCATGCAATCAAGTTTGCATAATCTATTAGGCCAGTTGGAAAGCCATCATTAAAGAAATTAACCCTGAGAATCCCCAGGGTAAATTCAAACTTAACATTGTAAATGTCACTGCCCTTAACTTGGCCAAGAGTAAAAAAAACAGACACCATAATGTCCCCAGAGATAAAGAGAGCTTTTCTAGTCTAACTGTAAACTAACTCGGTCTTCCATATCTATACCCTTATCTCCAAACCTCCTTTTTCCAATTAGGAAGTTAAGGGAAGGGAAAGGCAGGACATAGCATGTCACTTATCTTTGACCTCTCAGCCACAGCTGATTCTTGCCTGGGCCATAGACCACAAGTTATTTCTTGCATTTCCTAGTGCTGTTTCCCTCAGGTGGGGATGGTAAGTAGACACTGCTGCTGCTGCTGCTAAGTCACTTCAGTCATGTCCGACTCTGTGTGGCCCCATAGACAGCAGCCCACCCGGCTCCCGCGTCCCTGGGATTCTCCAGACAAGAACACTGGGGTGAGCTGCCATTTCCTTCTCCAATGCATGTAAGTGAAAAGTGAAAGTGAAGTTGCTCAGTCATGTCCGACTCTTTGTGACCCCGTGGACTGTAGCCTACCAGCTCCTCCGTCCATGGGATTTTCCAGGCAAGGGTACTGGAGTAGGGTGCTATCGCCTTCTCCGGTAAGTAGGCACACATCACTCCAATTTCATGCTTTGAGATCAAAGCTATTCCCTGGTTCCAATCCTGAAGAAGTTTTTTTCTAATATAAATTCATACTTATTGTTCATTTGGGTTTATTTCAGGGAGGGGGTAGTGTTTATGAATGAATTAATATTAGTGCCACCATCTTTCCATGGACATCCAGACAACAACTTAAATCTGGGAGAGGTAAGAAGTTCCCAGGAGTATAAGTGCCTGCACTGTGAGTATCCAAAAGCCACTGAGCATGGTGACAATGAAGTCAATATGAGGTACTTGTTCAAATCATGTGGAACCTGACAGGAAGAGCAGTGGAATAATTCTAGCCGCCAAAAGACTGAAGAACTAACTGGAGAACTGTCATCACTTTTCTCTCCCCGGTCCTTTCCTCACACCTCTCCCCGCACCATTGATTCTATATTTCTCTATACTGTCTTATAATAGACTGGGTACATGGATGTTCTCTACTAATCTGTACTGAGAGATGTCCTTCAGTTCTGTATTCCTGGTTTCCAGCAGAAAACATAGAAGAATACCATAATAAATGTTAGATTCATCATGTAACTTGAGCATAACCTGAAAATAGTATCTTGGATTAAGAACTGGAATGACTAGATGGTTCTTTTTATACATCAAGGCTTTCAGCTATTTTTGATCAAGTCTTGTCAAATTTGGGTGTATTCCTGCCTCTGCCTAGTCAGGTAGTGCTAGTGGTAAAGAATCCACCTGCCAGTACAGGAGATGAAAGAGACACAAGTTTGATCCCTGAATCTGAAAGAGCCCTTGGAGTAGGAAATGGCAACCTACTCCAATATTCTTGCCTGAAAAATTCTATGGACAGAGAGCTTTGAGGGCTACAGTCCGTGGGGTCACAAAGAGTCTGACACAACTGAGTGACTGAGCACACTGCCTACCTTGTTCTAATATGGCTCTCTGAAGAGTGCTCACAGCAAGAAGCAAGCCAAAGCTAGAAAAGCTAGAAAAGAAAGCAAACAGAATAACGGTGAAATCTGCAGGACGAATTTACTCTTTCTCCAACATTTTTAGGAAGAAACGTGAGGCTTGCTTACAGAGATTAGCAGTCTTTCAGAAATGGCTTGCAAGATGTTCCCTACTGCCTGTCTTCAACGAACTTCCCCCGTGTTGTAGATATCCTTGGAAAGGGTGGGACTTTTAGCCTGTCAGTTACACCTAATCAGTTGTAGCCATCTGTTCATGAAAGCCAGAATGGTTCATGAAAGAAGAGGGAAGGAGAAAAGGGCCAGGAGAGAGGAAAGGAATGCTGATGGTGAAGGAGAAAAGCCAAAGAAAATTTTGCCCAAGGTCAGTTTTGGATGTTTAAAATCACCCCACCCCTTCACAAGCAGCCTCCTTGGCATATGTATTAACCCATGGATTGAGGATGGAGGACCATACTTTTGCTTTCTAGAAGGAAGCATTAATAGTTAAGAACTCTAGAGTCTACCCAAGGGCTGCGTAGTTTTCCAAGCTTCAGGTGATGTATGTGGTCCCCAAATTAGGAAATTAAGCATATGCCTGTTGAAGGGACTCCTTAAATGTTCAGGAAGCTCACAGTCCTTGCCAGCCTGAATTCCTTGGAAGCTCAAGCCTGAAGGCAATGATGAGGATGCCTGTGTGTTAGAGGTGACGACCCCTTTGGATCTCTGCTGCAGCAGTGCACTGTGCTGGGAAGAATGTAGTGAAGTTGCTTAATTCCTTCCCCATTCCCATAACAACTTAGAACTGGATTCTGAATTATGAAGTCTGAGTTATCTGAGAATTTAACATTGATTGGATGATAGGAAATCTCTGAACTTTGCATTCTATTACCTAAAAGCCTATCTTACTTGGAAATGAGAAACTAAGTCCTAGGGAAAGTTAACAGGTCAGGGCAAAGACCAGGAGTTGTCCCAAGTCCAGTGGCCTTTTTGAAGCACCTATCAAATTCTGTTACAATTGGCCCTTTGCCTCTCATCACTTTTAGCTTTTTTGATTGTAATGTAAATGCTTAACAGTAAATTTTTGATTGTCAAGGCATCCATTTTCAAAGAATCCATCTCGAATAAGCATGTTGCCAGCTACACAGCTACCTAACGATCCAGCAAACCCATGAAGTTCCCCTATTGGAGACCCCTGGGTCACCTACATAACTAACCCCCACTCTTATGTTTTAAATTCACTAATAAAGAGTAACCTGCAAACCTCACCTCAACCCCAATACAGGCAGAACCCCAGATCTTTGCTCTCCCTCCAGCCTTGTTGTGTATATATCCTCCAGGACCTGTGAGTAATAAACCTTTTTTTTTCTTACAAAGTTTCCTGATGTTTGATGAAATAAAACTCATATTTTATGGCAAGATGAGAAAAATTTAAACATAAAATCTTTCTTTGCCTATTTGGGCCTCCTCCCCTCACCCTACCCCCTGTAGGGTGTACTGTGTGTGCGTCTGGATTAATTAGGCCTCCCTAGAAGATAACCTTCCTTCTTAACCCCATCAGGGGCTACTATGACCCATGACCTGCTACTCGCTCTGTACATGTTGATCTGTAAACTGTCAAATGACACATAATCATGTTTCAAGAACTCACGTAACCCTACTTTGATC
The DNA here is from genome assembly GCF_042477335.2 of Ovis canadensis. Classification (NCBI taxonomy): domain Eukaryota; kingdom Metazoa; phylum Chordata; class Mammalia; order Artiodactyla; family Bovidae; genus Ovis; species Ovis canadensis. Next base: position 180,661,139 of record NC_091245.1, read on the forward strand.
TCTGATGGGTGGAAAGACCATCTCTCAGCTTATAATCCTCAGGTTGGCTCAAAGAGAAACTACTATTTCTTTCTTAGATCAACTATTGATTAGCTTTTCATCAACACAGTTGTTGCTGAGGTGCGTTTTGTGATCATGATGCAGACCACAAAGGCCAGTCCACAACACTGGGTCCTGTTGGAAAATGTCTGTGGGGGCGACCTCAAATATGTAGGCCCAGGTGAGTGCCCCGGGCATTGCTAGCTGATAGCATCACCATTGACAGACTGAGATCAGAAGAAACACCACCCTGACTTTGATTCTTGAATTCTTAGTAGCTAGTAACATGTACAAAACTAAGGAAAATCTTGCACTGGGAGCTTTGCACCAACTCCGAGAGGACTGAAGAAAGGAGTTAGCGTTTTACCTGAGTTGGAAGTTAAGACTTTGCACTGACCACACCCTCTATTTGCATACCCCAAACCACAGAGCAGCCACAGAGCAGAAAGGATTCCTCATTAGCAAAGGGGAATTAGTGGTGGCACAGATATGGACAGAGGTTCTTTTCAAGAGGCTTCTTTTTTTCTGGAATCTCCATATACTGCTAAGTACTGAGATTATCCATCAGGGACGGCCAAGGCCATCGTACACCCTGGCCCTGAGCTATTTTTATGCTCAAGGTTTCAGGAGTTGAGAAGGTGTGGGCTTCATTATCAGCTATAATCTAGAGTATGAGACCAGAGGGCTCCACCGACTCTGCTGTGTCTGGGCCACCACCCTCTGTGGCAGGGGAATAATCTCTCTGCTGAATTAACGTTCACCTTAGAGCCCTGGGCTTCCCTGTGGCTCAGACGGTAAAGAATCTGCCTGCAGTGTGGGAGACCTGGGTTCACTCCCTGGATTGGGAAGATCCCCTGCAAGAGGGCATGGCTCCAGTATTCTTGCTTGAAGAATTCCATGCACAGGGGAGCCTGGCAGTCTGCAGTCCACGGGATTGCAAAGAGTCAGACACGACGAAGCAACTAACCCTTTCATTTCACTTTTAGAGCCCTGGGACTTCTCTGATGAAAAACAGTTCTTGGAATTTCATGGAAGGGAATTATGGCAACTTGGGTGAGGCAGTGTTCTTTTCAGTCTTTCAAATTTCCCTAACTCAGTTGGGTGCTTTTCTTTCAAAATGCTATAATTCCATAATCTTTCTCAAAAATTAGAATTTATTTGTATTTTACCTTTTTTGTTGTTGTTGCTGCTGTTTGGGGAAGGAAATGTTTTTATTAAAAAAAAAAAAAAAAACAATACCCAGACTTCCAACTACCAAATCTAGAAAACAGAGATTCAGGTTACCTTATTTTTCAGTCCTCCCATTTGCTAAGATTTACTCTGTATTTTCCCCGATTCTAGGATTTGAGGACATTTACTAATAGCATCTTCCTCTGAATGTGTGTCCCTTTGCTGAGCTGTGGCTTCTTTATTCTACAGTCCCCTAAATGATTACCCACGACTTCTCCACCCACTCATCAGAGCGAAGAACCATTCCAATGGATTGCTAAAGACCATCTCAGTGCCGGTGAAACCAGAAGAATGCTTGAAAAAGTAACCTCATGTTATGAAAAAGTATTCTCTTTCTTCTTGTGCAGGAGCTAGAACCTTAATAAAATTATTCTATAAGAAAATGTTTATTATTCCTATCTAATTAGTTTCCTTGGAAGATGAAACTCCTTAATTATTGTATTTCCTGAAATCGAGACAATTTGGGCCCCTTACTTAGATATTGCCCCTATGTAATTTCAGAGGCAATAATAAATAAACCCATTTTTATTGGCAATTTTAAGCTGTGCTTCACCTTGCCAACAATTTAAGCGCAATGCACATCAGCCTGGTTCTTGCACCTGCCCTCCTCAAGCAGCTGGTACAGACTGTTCTAGCAAAGAGGAGGAAAGATCTCCACCATGGGAGGAGGGGTGAACTGGAAGCATAATTTATACAATAAGAAAAGTGTGCTCTGAAGTCACTTGTACTTTCTGAACTTCAGTTACCTGTAAAACAGGTAAGAATGAATGGTCT